>NW_006238919.1:5988317-6039538 GCF_000375325.1 Capsella rubella
CTGATGGCCGCTAGAACTCGACTTCGAGATTGAGCTAAGCATGAACAATTGAAGAACGATTTGGTCGAGCACTCTAAATTTTCTCGCAATCAAGTTTAAATTTTTACTGTACTTTATGTTATAATTTCTATCTTATAATTTATCTCTTTTGTATGTTTTCAAATTCTAAATTTGCAATAATTATAAGATTTTCTTAAATTACAAATTATAAATTTATTTAATTTTTTAAAAAATAATTTTTTTCTAAGATACCCAACTTAAGATCCTACCTATAAACACTTCTCAAAACTAAAAACAAAATTAAAACTCTTAAATTCTACTTTTTCAAATTTAATACTAAATTAATGTAAGATACCCTAATTAACATACTACCTATAATGTTGCTCTTACTATCCAACCTTGATGTCACAAACTCTGATATCATTACCGATTTTCATTTTAGGACAGTTCAATTTACGTTAGCTAGGTACTTTATAATAGTCGAGTCTCTTCTGTACACTGGTAAGCAAAAGACAATATGAATATACGATTGGTTTAACTGATGATTACCTCAAACAGAACGACCACAAACCTCCTTAAGGCAAATAATCTTCTCAAGAAACACTTTAATGTGACTTCATTACCTTTGAATCTGAACCTAAAGACGAGGATGAACCTAATCCATACAACAAGACAGAAGCATAAGAATTAAAAGCATTGGTGACATCAAGAGGAAAAGCAATGGAGAACAAGGAGAGAGTTAAACCTTCGTTTTCGATTTCAGTGAAACGGTATGTTGAAATGATGTAATGAGTACAATTTTGACTCCATAACACATCTGCAGCATCTTCTCAACAATAAACCCTTTGTATAGTTTTGGATGAGACTTGAGCTGTTTTAAGATTTCTTGTATAACACGTTTATGACAATCAAAGGTTTTATTTTTTTATACAGTTTATACATAAAACTTTCATTGGAGTGTTTAATCTATTTTAAAAATAAATAAAAAAATTTAAAAGTTTTCCTTTTATTTATATTTTATACTTTTTAATTATATGTTTTTATAAACTTTTCCATTCCCATATTGTCTTAAGTTTCCTTTTCCTTTTCTTTCATGGAGTATTATTTTCCTTTTCCTAAACTAAACAACAAGAGAGAGAGAGAGAGATGGTACCTTTAAAACCAAGTTAACTCGAACCCTTCACTATTATTTAAGTCTATGGTATGTGAGATCGAGTGAGAGTTCTCTCAAATAACTTTTGTTTCTTTGAATCACAAGATCGTTTTGGTGAGAGTCTCTTTCAGTTCTTTTAGGTTTAATCGTTTTCTTATTCCTCATGATGATGCGCCATGGAAGAATGTCTCTGGAGTTACATAAATGGTGTAGTATGAGATTCTCAGCAAGACTTGAGCAAAACGCATCTGTTATTTCCAACTCTGCTAGTGGTGCTTATATATCACATGAGAGCCTTAATGATCTTTTTTCAATCTCTAATCTCATTGATTTATATCGTTTCATAAAAAGGACTGCAGAATTGATCTCAATTATCATGGACGAGAGAGAGAAAGAGGAAAAGGCAGATTCTGTTTCCGTCTCGAATCTTTTTAAACGTCATTGTCATATGGTATCAAGAAACATTACTTGTTCTCCACGGCTTCTTGGAGCACATGATGCTGTTAAAGCACCCCTTGTACCCAAACTTGAGTTTCTTCAGTTCAAAGGAGCTTCAAGCTTCTACAATGATTTCGTTAGAGACCTTTCACGGGAAGAAGAAGAAGAAGAAGAAGAAGAAGCTGATGATATAACCGGAGATGTATTCGTTTTGAAAGCATTAGGTGTGCCTCAAGAGTTGTTAATCCCATTGTTCAACTCCAATACCTTAGGATCTGTCAGTGGCAAAGGAAAATATAGAAGAGCTATCAAGGAAGTTGTTGATAAGGGTTTTGATCCGACCACATTGAAAATATTCCAAGCTCTGCGTATTAGGAACAAAACAGTAGAAAGGAAAAGTCAATGTCTACTATAACAAAGGTTAGGCATGGCTGTGGGAGACATATGGGATATGTTTGATAAAGTTCTGTCATTGCCTTTTTTTTTTTTTGGTCAAAGTTCTATCATTGCCTATGTGGCAAATTTATACAAAAATAATGAGGGAAATAATATCAAAAGAAGAAAAATTACATGAAAAAGCTTATGAGTAAAGTTGTGTATGTTACTTGTTCATTGAATCATTGCCTTTTTAAGTTTTGAGTTGTTGTTCGGATTTGGATGTGGCGAAAAATACCCGAATATCGTTCACAAGCCGCAGATTTTTGCAGATTCGAGATGAAAAGTTGGCAGCTTGATAAATGGAACCAACTTGGCTTATTCAACTTCTTCTTCTTCTTTTTATTCGTCTCCTTCTCCTCCTTTGTATATGAACCTGTCACATCCTCATATCTATACACTTCTTGTGCTTGTCTTCTTCAAAGAAATGAAGGTCTAGTGTAGTTTTGGCAAGCGAATCAAATTACAATGTAGATTAGCCTGTCTGCGCATAATCAGAGTAGTAAAAGGTCGACGAGACTCGGCGTAATCGAGCTAAATAGTGCTACAAACCGTCACAATCACATGTATAGGTAATTGAGAGTCTTAATGGTTTTGTTGGATATGACGAATGACAATGAGATTGGTACCAAACCCTTTATTATTGAAATGTCTACATTGATATATACCGAGTATGATCTTATTTTTGCTATTACATGGTATGTGAGCCGGTAAAATTCTACATATGGTTAAGAAAAAGAAAAATAAGAATAAATGGTGCAACCCCAAAATAAAATCAGTAAAGGATGGAAGGAAAGAAAACATAGAGAGAAAAAAACAAAAGTTATGAAGTTTTGTGGGTAGAATCAGATGAAGAAGAAGTGAGAATGGTATCATCTTCTTCGCATTGTTTCAATAATTCACTGAAGGATGGATCATAAGCCACCACTCTTCTCAAATACTTTGCAGCTTCCTCTCTCCTTCCTTCGTTGAATATAGCACTGAACACACGAGAGATGATAAGATGAACACATTACATAAGACCAAACACTTGAGAATAGTTAACTTGTTAATCTTTCTACCTTGAGTAGAGAACCAATGCGTCCAAGTAATGAGCTTTGCTCTTGGGGTCGTTAGGCTCTTCCATGTTTGCTACTCTTTCAAGGTGTGTGATTCCTTCTGATGTCTTTCCCTAAAGCCATGAGGGGACAATTCTTTTGAGTATCAACGTGTGTACAAAGAGACAGGTCAAAACATTTGTGAATAACGCACCTGGCGAATGTTGGATACACCTGCCCACTGAGATGCAACAATTAAAAGATCCACTTCTTCAACTTCTGTTGGACAGGCATCAAGAAGCTGAGAGGATCATAATTACCTCCGCTTAATATGGTTATAGGTTTCTTACCCAGAATGTCATAAAGAATAAGATCAAAGAACATTAAAATTTCACCTTTGAAGCAGCCTGCTCTAAATACTTAGCAGCTTCAGCGAACTGGTCTTTCTGATATAAAGCCTGGCCAAGAATAACCATAGCTTGAAGATATTCTGGATCCTTTTCTAACGCCAATCTGAAAAAAACAGAGCTTAAGTCACTGGAACAGCCACATCGACAAATACAGATCCAAGAAACTGCTCTTCGCAATGTGAAGAAAACCTAGCTACATAGATACCTTAATAGCGGAATTGATTTTTCTTTGTGCCCTCCGGACAAGTATTTGGCAGAAAGCTGGTAGGAAAAGCTGTTAGCATTAGTAACAAAGATGTGGAAGATTAAATATTGTTCAAACATCCCAATCCATGACATCGACTTACAGCAACCAACTCTTTAGGGGTTAAGTTATGCACTGAGACCAAGCGTCCTTTCGAGGATGAATCAGTGTGTTGCGCTTCATTAATGTTTGTCAATATAGGATTTCCAGCCTCTTTATGAACATTGTCTTTTCCTTGTATACCCAACTTAGCACTGACAACAGGATGGTTAAGGATTGATTGCTACAAAGCCAATGCACTATATTAGAGAACCAAAGGGTACTTAGATAATTATTGTAATAGAAGAGGTAGATACAGACCATAAAGAACTAAGAAATAAAATTAGATTATTTTGCTCATAAGTGCTAGATTCCAAAATTCTAATTTCTCTGATGTAAATTCTTGTCTACCCACCCATAACCAGCATAAAGGCCAATCTCCCTAAACAGAGTAACTAAACTTTTAACTAATTACTACAGAGTTATCAGTATCTTAGGGTCAACGTCTAAGATAAGCTTTGGATCCTCAAGTCAAACACCCACATCATTCATCCTTGCCACTATATAATGGAGTTTTTCCTTTACATGAATTCAAGATTAGGAACACCCTAAATAATTTTTTGATTGCCCAATTTTTCACAAAACTCTTCATCTAACCAATTTAACTATGATCTCAAGTTTTTTCTCATTTCAAGACTCTCATTTTTTGGTCCAGAGTAAGCTTGTCTCAATAGATACCACATCATACAAACCATAAATTTGACACCATCAAAAGAAGAACACCATTTGTAGATCTTAAGAGTGAAATCTTTAGAACAAACCTGAGCTATGCTGAATGACAAATTGGTAGCCCAGTAGAGCAGACTACCCTGAGAAGTAATTATGAGAGAAAATAAGAGAAGAAATGAAACTTCTGAATAAAATACAGTATTCCTAATAGAAAGAATGGAATGAAAATGGCTGTCCCAGGGAGTAATAGTATCCTGAATTTCTGAGAGCAGTAGCTCTTAACATAACTCATCAGGACAGGCTGACACTAGGTTTACAATGGAACAACAAATGACTCCAGATTAGTAAGATGGTCTAGTTTGAATGGCAAAGTTTCAAGATCAGTCATTAACACGGGTTTAAAAAAGGATATAAGTCAAGTATATTGGAGTTTTGTGTTCTACGAAAACTTAGTTGAAGGACCTTACGATGAAACAGTATCAAATTTAATCAAGATAATGGAAACGAATGTCTGGACTAGAACCTCTTTGAACCAAAATAAGCGGAAACAGGAATATGTGAGATTCACAAGGGGGAATATGATCAGAGAGATTACTCTACCTGAGGCATTTGGAATGAAAGAAAATAAAGAGCAACTGTCAAAAAATTAAGAAATGTCTTGAAAGCCTGCAGAAGAAAACAGCAACACCCATCAATTGTTAACTATGCATAAAGAACATTTATGATATTTCCTTTTTCAGTAGAATTTGGTATTTTTACTTGATGGTAGGCAACCAAGTCTCAGTTACTTTTTAGACCAAACAGTTCATCGAAGTATATATTATCAAATAGAGACTTCCTATCCCGCCAGTTTACCAAAAAAAAAAACTAGACTTCATATTGTCAAACTGCACAATAAAGTTGAAAAACTCACTTTTGCCAATTCCGCGAGGTTTTCAACTTTGTTAACTGAAGATGCTGTCAAAGTTATCTGCAGGAAAATGTATATATATTTCAAACATGCAGGGATACAGAAAATAACAGAAGTATAGTTCAGCAGAAATTATTCTAGTTGATGCGATGTGGCATAATTTTTACTTAAGGTATCATGATCCAATAAGAGAAACAACAGTATATACCTGTGTGTTTGTGTAATGCAAACCAGCAATTAAAAAGGGGAAAAGTGGACCATAAAGACCATTGGGAATTTCAGTCAAATTCTGGAACCATAAAGCTCCTCCCTGCAACCAATGAAACAAAGGATTCTATCAAAAGGAGAGTGTGGCAGAAGACATCTTCCAAAAAGCATAATAGAAGGCCAAATATATAGCTTCAAAATATGCTCATAAGTGATCCCAATATACTGGCTGGCAACTTACCGAATCAAATCCAGGATGATGATTAAGTGACATTCTTCTTATGCTAGTTATCCACAAGAAAAAACATGAAATCTGCAGGAAGAAGAACGGAGAGAGTTAGCCTACAATTTCTTTCCACTCAAAGAACCACATTTCATCTCACGCGATACAATATATTTACACTCACTGAGAATGTTACACAAGTGGTAATAACTAAAAGACGCACTAATAACACAAAACTAGCCATCTAAGACTAAGCTCCATAACTATGGTCTCATGATTCACTAGTGGAAGAGTCAACAGGGCTACGAATCTCGACATTTCTACAGAACTATAAGTGGCATGGAACATCAGATTACTTCTAGTTCCACTAGAAGATATATGAAGTATCACCTGGATGGAGAAATAAGCAGGAACCCACAAAACCGAAGGGCACCCAATAGCCTTTCTTTCCTTCCTGAAAAGCTTCCATTGATCAATAACACTCCTTCCTGAACCCTGTGGAGGCCAGAAAGGCGGTACTACAAAAACAAAACTACCAAATCATCAGCATCTAATCATTATCAAGTGAACAAAAGATTTCATTTTGCCAATGCTTTCACAACAACCAATGCTAAGTTCTACCATTATTAGCATATTCAATCCCAAATAAGATTCATAATTTAAAGAAACAAACGGGCAAACATATACTCACACTTAGGTAAGAACTGTGAAATCCGTTTAGTTTGCTTGCGCTGCAGAATCAGTACAGGAAGCAAAGCTGTTCTGAAAGCCACAGTAGACGAAGCAATCACTACCCACCTGACCTGACCAATTCATCTGAGGCAAATTAACAAAACTAATAAATTTCGCAAACACACACAAACTCCAAACTAAAACAAGACTCTTGATTTGTCAATTACTATGTGAAAGCTCGAAACTTTCCATCAATTTGAATTGAAACAAGCAGAGAACTAATCATACGACATAAACCCAAATCAGAACTAAGTATAGTATTTTACCAAGGCAATCCAGTAAGGTCATGGTATGAATCAAGCAACGAGATCACAGGTCGAGTCAAGTAATCAAAGTTTGACACACTAGCTCCGATCAAATCATTGCTTAAGTCGCCGAACTCTAATCCATGACCATTGCTTACAAATCCATCGATTGAATCGTCTCTGAGTCGAGTCAGCTCAGAGTCCATGTCAGAGGGAGTGGAAAAGAATCGGGATTGGAAAAGACCGAGAGAGATCGACGGTTGTGCCGGAGCGGAGACATGGTGAGGAGAGAGAGAGGAGTAAGTGTGACGAGATCGGCGGAGGTGAGAGAGTAAAACCCTACGAAATGCCATTTACGGTGATGATGACTGTACGGTTCGTTCTTGATGTATGAAAAAGTCACTCTGTTTTCGGATTTTTTTTTATTTTTTATTTTTTATATATTTTTGACATTTAACTGTTTTGTATTTGTGAAATTGAAAATTCTAGTATGTCAATCTCATTATTGAATTTGATTTGTAAATTATAATTATGTGTTATTACACAGTATTTAAAGATATTGAAATTATGTGTTACTGTATTATTGAAATATGAGGTACGTATTCTTACAAATTGTTTAAAAATATATACATATGTAGACAATTACTCAAAATTAGTATTTCTTATCAAAGTTGGACATGTTTTGGTCACTGTTACAGAATACTCAAACCCTTGTCAATATATTTTATATACTCAAAAAAAATACTTATATATACTCAAAACATCGTTATTAACAGAAATGTTTATCATTGGAAGCTATAAGCATTGTTGAAGGTCTAGTTATTGCATTGTTAGGCTCTGAATGCTAACGTCATTTGGTTGCGGTGCAGTGACCCTGATGAATGATAAGGTGATTTGGAAGTGGTTCATTTCATATGTGTGGAGAGTGTGATTAGTGTTACTCAAAATACAAAAAACTTCAAATCACGATGTTAGTTAATCGCATTGCTCTCAAATCACATCGCTCCCGCAATCGAATCTAAATCGCACTTGAAACGAATTACCATTTAGTGAAATACTAAAAGCATATAAATTCTCCTTTTGTTTCTAATTAATTCAATTGTTAGGTTTCTGCACATATTAGAAAAATATATAAAAGTTGATTATATATAAGCATCATTTTTTATAATTTTCTATAAAACAATACATTTTGAAACCTAAGAAGTTGAAACAATCTTGACTTTTTTCTCTTGAAAATTGGATTAATTCAAAAATAAGGAGTAATAATAAAGAAAACTCAAGAATTCAAAAGACTTTTTCAATTAACAGAAAAATATTAACCGCAACCTAAAAATTGGTACAAATTAACTGATCATTATATAATCATAAATCAAGTAAGAAAGAGATCCATCTGAGACTTATTCTCTTGACCAATAACATCAAGAAACACAGGATCAACGGTTACAAAACTATCCACGTGTACCCTAAAACTATGATCCCACCACATAACCTTAGCCGCTCCTTCAATCGTAAGCTTAGCCTCAAGTTTCATCTCTCTCTTCGCCACGTCAGAAAAGAACTGCCGCGCGTGTTGCGCAAGCTCCATCCCGTTCAGACGCGCCGGTAGCCGGAGAAGCTGACAAGATCTCGCCGGCTGCGAGCCAGCTTTGACCTCGGCCGAGCCAAGAACCGTGCCATCGTAGAGGATAGTCATTGTGGTTGATGAGTAATGGATTGCTGCGATGTTAGGGTTTGTTACGTGTACTGTAAGCATTAGCTCTGCGTCTAGGACAGGGAGGTTAAGTTTCAGTGAGGTTAGGTCTATGGAGATAAGGTGGAACGTTGGATCTTTTGGCTTGGCGCTTAGGAGTGAAGCTGCTGCTGTTGCTGATGCTGCTCCTATTAAAGCTGAGCTCCAGCTCCATTTTAGCTTTTGGTCTCTAGATCCCATTTCAAGATCTTACACTCTTTTGTTCTTTGTAGCTTGAGGTGGAGGAGGAGGAAGAGGAGAGCAACTTTGATTTTGGATTGTGCCGACCAGAACGAGGAAGCTATCGAGATTGAGAAGATTGAAAATACTGAAATGGCCTTGAGTTTTATTGTTGCTATAGGAAACGTGACATGGGTGTTTTTGTCATTCGGATAACTAGTTGTGTTATTGTTCGAGTGGGTGAATTTATATGGTTCTAAAGTATCTTGAAACAATCACGGACCAAACTCACATCTAGAGTGAGATAATATACTGTATTGGCATATATAAAGTTATCAAGAGAAATGTTCGTTGGCATATCTAAACAAGTCAAAATCAAAAGAGAATGCATTAGACAGTATTAAAATGTTTTTTCATTTTGTAAAATCTCTAAGCGAATAGTAACATCAGAAACGTGAAAGAGTAAAGTGACTCGGAGTTGTTGGCTCTACCTACTATATTTTTTTGTAATCTCCTTTAGGAATAAAGCTAAGGTGATCATTGGTCCGGTGCTTCGGTTCGGAGGAAAGCAATTTCCAGGGTGTGATGGGCGAGTACTGTGTAAAGGCCAGGGTACACATTCACCGCAGCATGATGATCCGTGATTATAGTAGTGATTTCAACTTCATGCTCCATCCAATTCGAAGTAACCACGACTAAAAGTAACTAATTTTCTATAAACATCTAAGCCGGATCAATTAGTAGTAACCACCAGGTGGTGGGCTAGTGGTTCTATTTTGGTGGAAGAGTCGCCATGTTGGTACAAGACAGGGATCGATTTTTCCCAAACCAAAATTGCTAACTTTATCTCTTTGTCCACATGAGTATGGGAATATTTTTTCCTCAGTGATTAGTCTCGGATCCTTCCAAAGGTTTAAGGATTTACCATGAGTTATCAAAAAAAAATCAGTTAGTAATCGCTCTTCTTTTTCATTAGTTGATTCATAAAGAATAACAAAATCGTCATCGCTATGTCTGACATCTTTTGCTTGCATTCTTTAGTTGAGTGGATGGACCAAACTTTTTGATTTCTAAGTTGTACTTCCATGTTTTGGTTTTTTTTTTTTTTCATAAAACCATTTGATAAAGATTTATAATCATCGATTTTAGGTACTTAGCAAATCTAAAGACGATCTAGAAAACTACGGTTCAAAATTCGATTTTGTTTTCAACGATTTAAAAAATTAAGTAGGCATTAAAGAATCATCAATAATTGAGAGTTTGATGAAAACATTGAAACAAAATCTAACGGTTGATTACAAAATAACATGATAAGAAAAGGAAAAAAAAAAGGTATGAAAAAAGCTTGGGAAGAAAAAGAAAATTTTAAAGTACTATAATTATCACAAAAGCAGACTTGCATGTTATCACAAAAGCTTGAATCCTTCACTATACAATATCCCAATCAATCTCTCTTAATTTCAATAGCAACTAAACTAATCATCCAACCCATGTTTACAAAATTAAACTATATGATAGCCACACACACACAAAAAAAAATGTTTATCTCACCGGCAGTTCCATTTACAAATCAAATCAATTAGACAAGTAGTACTATATGGAAACTTTGAATAATTTGTATCAATGGTTCAAAAATTCCAAAACCAATGTGAATAAGATAATTAAGGCCGTATCTAATAAAACATAACAAAACCAAGATGAGAGAGTATTATTTGCATAAACATTTCTCTAAGACAAAATATAGAATCAACAAGAACTCTCAACTCTAAGGCGTTGAGGTCTACTTCCTCTAGCACCAGCATCATCTCCAGCATCAGCCATTAACGCAGCTCTAGCAGAAACAATCTGACTCGAAGTAAAAGAAGCATCAAAGGCTGAAAAATCCATCCATCCCATAAGCAACCCTTCTTTACCCCAACTGTCCGGTATAGGAACTTTTCCAGCAACTTCTTCTCTATGTCTCTTAAGCCTCTCACGTCCTGACAACACTGTTGTCTCAGGCAAACATGTCTTGCTTTGTTTCTCTACCGATATATGATCTTTCTGAGAAGATCTTGGAGAGTTTGGTTCCTTGGTTTCTTCAGGCAAATGGGTGTTCTTCATTTTCTTGAAAATCTTTGGTTTTGCAATAGAGAGATTTTAGTGGTTTCGACGTGTGTGTTGTGTATATAAGAAAAAGGAAGAGTTAAAAGAGAAGAGAGAAAACAATATACAAGGTTGAAAAGGAAGGAGAGAATGTGACAGAGATATGTGGTGGCCGTGTCTTCTTGTAGGATCACATATATTAAGTATTACCATTCTATGGTCTTTGACGTTTCTACGTCTCATGAGTCGCCATGACATGTTTTTTTTATTTTTTTCTTTATCGGTTACATAAAATGTTAAACGTCGAAAATATTTAAATATATTTCTGTTTTAAATTATAAATGGGCAGATGTAATGTAACAGTTTGTTGATTATTATATGTACATTAATTTCAGGTTAATTATAGTTTTTGTATTTTTATATCTATATATATAAAGTTACATTTTCTCTCTTCTCATTCCGCCACATCAGAGCTACATCATCCGCCACATCATCAACTTTTTAAAAAAAAATTATTAATAATCTCAAAAGGGCATGAGCTTGAACCTTGAGGCCCAACGGTTACACAACAATCAAACCGGTTAAGGAAGATCGGAAAAATGTCGGATACACGAATTTGAAACTGGATAGTTCAACATCGTATACAACAATCAAATCGGTTAAGGATAAATCGGAAAAACATCTAGTAGAACCGTTGTTTACAAGAGCAACTCCTTTGCAGCTATGCACCGATTTTGAAACCATTGCCCGGAGTACACAGATTTAAGCATAGGAAGAAACCAAAAACAAGGCAGATCCCAAAAACATCTATCATGAAAATAGAATAACAAAAATGACACCAGTAAAAAACTAACAAAAAACGTTAAAGAAAATCATAATATAAATTAAAAATTCAAATATAAATTATAAACCTCCCGCGCGCAGCGCGGATCAACAACTAGTATATATATATATTTCACGGTAATTTGTATTCTTGTCTGGAAATGATTGGTAAAATTAGAATTTAATTAAGGTAGCCACTCTTGCAAACACTAGTTGTTTTGTCCAAAATAGATAAAAATATACTTTAGGCCAAATTTTGTTATATGTATATATATAATGTGTTTTTTCTTCCTTTTTTTGTTAAAAAAATTTGTGTAAGGCCACATTTTGACATACCATCATATTTTTTATGTAAAATTAAATGCACGGTTAACAAATAACTTGCTATGTTTACACATTTTTAATATTGGTTTATTATTTTGTGATTTTTGTTATTTGTTTTGTGGGTAAGTTAATTACATTTTGTCACAGTCTATTATTTATGGACACCACATGCATAACAATAATAATCAAAACATGTCGTTTTAAACATATATGTTCATATCTTAAAACAAAATGTTTTAGTACTTTCGTTATAAATTCATTATTTTTTTAATAATTTATTTGAAAGATACATATTGTTATATTATATTATTTTTCAATTGATATGTGTGGCTTTGCTACATCCTAGATATTTTTTTGGAGCCTCTCTTCTCAGATCTTTCGTTATTTCCACTTTGGGAAGAAAACAACGTAGCAAGAAGAATCAATTTTGTCTCTCCTTTACGTCACAACTCTCACACGCCATGAAAGTCACATTTCTCTTTTTCTTCTTCATCAGTCAAAATTTTGAAGTTTCAAAACATATGAAAACATTCTTTATACTTCAAGAAACTGATAATGTTAATGTTAACGCAAATACATATCTTTGGAAACATATTTTACGTGACTTTGAATACTGATAATGACACAAAACACAAAAAACCATCAATCTATGTAATTAGTTTCACTTAAACAGTTAAACAATATGATTAGGTTTCTTTTTTTTCTTTGAAATAATATTGAGGATTGGGTCCATATGTTAAAGCATCAAAATCAAAAGGTTGCATCGTAACTAAGCTTCATCTCTCTCCCCTGGCGTCTAACTTAGCTTCATCTCTCTCTCTCCCCTGGCGTCAACTTCATTTGTAAGCCACAAAACAAGATATATTGCAACTTGCAATAGCATCTGTCCACTCATGTTGTGATCATACTCATAATTTCTTTTTGTCGACTGAAAGCAAATGTGTGAAAACTGACAATTTCTTTAAAAGAATAAAGGAAAATATAAGGTTCGATGAATTTGTTCGTATGTAACACAATAACCAATGCAAATTTATTAACTAACTAAATAAATATTTACTATTAACTAGCTAATACAAAATTCTTGACTAACTAATAAAAAACAATTTATACTGTAAAATTAAACAATTTAACTAAAATTGAACTAAGAATGACAAATGAAACAAAAAGGAAGCAATATGCAAAAGACTACCACATTTGTAAAACAAACAAAGCGAGAAATAAGCAAGATACTAGGCAATAAGTAAAAAGTGAATCCATGTGTAAAAATATTTGATTAGGTACCACAAAGAGATGGAAGATGGAGTTTCAAACAACTTGTAACAATCAGTGATCCTTGTGGAATAAACACCAAACAAGAGAAATCTCTCTTTACTAATTATCCAATTATCTACTTTTTCAACAGCAATCGAATGATTAAATAGCATTAGTAACCTATTTAGTCACTATTATCCTAGTCAACATTTTTCAATGACAAGGAATGAAAAGCTCTTTCGGTTCGGGAATTTCATCGAACACTTTTGGGACGTGAAGTTACTAAGACTATATTCAACATGATCAAGGTTGATGAAGCATAATTAATGATCTCTAGTATGGAAGCTAAAACACTCTAGCCGTAAAATCCATAACCCAACTCCTAATCAAATTAATCTATAAAAACTAAAAGACTCCTAAGAGACTAGTCACTCATGATCATGAAGACACAAAGCAATGGGTTTGAGGGGTGTCAAAATGGGTTGAACTTAATGAGTCAACCCAAACAAATCGAATTCATAAATCTAATGAGTTGGAAATTTGGGTATTAATGGATTGATGGGTTAAAATGGGTTAACGAGTTTAGTGAGTTGGGTTGTAATGGTTTGGGTTGAAATGGTATAGTGCATTATCTATAACCAAACCAATAAAAGTTGAACAATCTTAAATCAAAAAGATAAACCAAATATAAACAAATCAAATGTCTAAACCAATTTTATCAAACCACAAGCCTAATTTAATTAGATCTCTTCCATCAATCTCTCACAACCTAAAATTTTCCGCCAAAAACGTGATTCTATCTTTTTCCCACCAAAAACGTGATTCCATATTTTTCCTGCCAAAATCGTGATTTTGTAATCTTTCCGCCAAAAACGTGATTCCATTGTTTCCTTCCAAAAATGTATTTCTAAAAGAAAAATTCCATGTCGACCCTTCAACTATCATTGTACCCAGTGCCGGCCTGTCACATATGTCGCGCAATACAAAATAATTTTTTTTCAAAGGTTTTATGGATAAAATTTAAAATTTGAGACCAGAGCTTAAAATTTCAGAAAATAAAGCCTATTTGTGAAATAATAAATAGATAAAATTTAATCATGTAGAACATAAATTAAATTTTGTAAAATATGGGGCTTAATTTTGCAAAACCAAAATATTTTTGGGGTCTATTTTCTTATTAAAAATGCCAAAAAATGGCCCAATACTAATGTTTTTAAAAAATGGGTCATGGGCCGGGCCTGATTATACCTATAAATACTACAAGGTACAATGTGTGGAAGGACATCCAAGGTTTTCCGGAGAGCATAACACCAATAACTTGTTTCGTCTAGACACTCAACATATCTAAGTACACCATCCATGAATTCCTTCTTCAGTTACAAGCCTTGTTTTACGATCGATTAAGCGTAACACAAAACCCTCCCTGTAATTTCCTAAGTCATGGGTTGTAATAAAAATATTCCTTTTCTTAAGGTTTCAATTTAAATTTTAACTTGCATTTCCTCTCTAAAAATATCTATCCTACAATCTCTAATCATGTTCTTGCAGAGACTACTTCTACCCAACTGGTCCAAAATGGTTATTTTCCAAGTGTTATTACAAATGGTATTGGGCTTTATTATATGTCTACCCTATTGTATTGTAATAGAGTACATTAAGCCTTTTTAGTGTATCTTCGTCCCCCTTATGAAACCCTAATCACTAGTTACAAAAATTTCCGTCTCTCCTTCTCCTATCCGTGCGGCGACGCAAGAGGTAAATCTTTGCCTTTTCAGTACCTTTTTTAAAATTCTCTTATTTTCTCCGGTTTATCGAGATTACTGAATTTCTTAAGACTTTGTCCGGATTTTTTTGTTTGAAGTAGAAAAGAAATCTACATATTTTGGTTCAAGATCTTTTGAAAATTTCAAAGTTAAAATTCTATTCCCAATATACAGATCTAAATTCTGAAGCTTTACATGATTTTAGCACCTTTATTTTTAAGCTAATAAATTCTTAAATTTTTGTATCAACTGATTTCTCTTTTATTTACTTTGTTGTTGTTAAACTTAAAGTCAAACTGAAAGAACTCTATTTGTGCAAAGCTTTAGATTTCATGGAAGTCAACAACGACATAGCAAATTAAAAATGGGATCAGAACTCAACCCAGATTGGACTGAGTTGACTTGGGAATGTCTCATCAACATATTCTCACGGTTGAGCATGGAACAAAGGTGGGGTGGACCTATGTTGGTTTGCAAGACGTGGATGAACGTGTGCAATGATCCGTTGCTTAACTCGGTCTTCGATCTCGAGACTGGGTTTCTATCTTCCATCGAAACGTGGAACTGGTGGACTTCCGAATTTGCGGAAAAAGTGGACTCAACGCTCATGTCTGTTGTTGAACGAAGCAAGGGTGGTCTCAAAGAGATTCGAGTGAGGCATTGCACAAATGAATCTCTCTTTTATGTGGCTGATAGGTAAGTCTATGGATAATTCTTATATTCTTGATTCCATGAAAGATTTTATCGAATTATATTATAATGTCGTCATATATTAAAAGTCTTGAAGTAACATATAAGGTACATGCTTCTTGATAAATTAGTACGTCGAATTTGAAAATATTCTAAATATCTAACCACATTCCATGTTCAATGATATGATTTGTAGATGCCCTAATCTTGAAGTACTTTCGGTTAAGCACTGCCCAAATGTTACAGCTGAACCAATGAAGATGATTGCCTTAAAGTGCCCTAAGATCATGGAACTTGATTTAAGCTGCACTTATGCAATAAGTCATGAGTGTATGGTAATGTTTGGTGAGAATTGCAAGAATCTTCAGGTTATGAAACGAAACAATGTGCCTTTATCCGAGGTCTGGATGTTTGAGTCTTATGAAAACTACATGGCGAATCAACCTATCTTTACTCTAGTGAACATTGATGCTCATGCGATTGGGTTTTACATGCCTCAGCTTAAGCACCTGGAGGTTCGATACTTAAAAATGAGTGATAATGCTCTTGCTTGTATTTGTAAAAACTGTAAGAAATTAGAGTATCTGGACTTGTTCGGGTGTCCAAACTTGACGATGAGCGGTGTGATTAACAGTACCTCGACTTTGAAGAACTTGAAGGAGCTCAAGATGCCGGATTTTACAGGTTAATTATTTTCGTTAATTTCCTATGGTTTTGTGTTAATGCTATTTTTTCTTCTTAGTTGAACATGTCAGTTAAACTCTTCTTTTGAGGTTTCCTTTACTTTTTCTTTTAGTTGGACAATAAATAACTATTTTCATTTGTAATAAGATGATTGGATTATATTATTTTGTCCGCAAAAGTTTATATTTTAAAACCAAGTGGTTGTGGTCTCGCTAGTGGTTTTTTACTGAGGAGAAGTTGCCATGTAGGTCTAGATCACGAACCAATTCCTATCAAGTGGAAAATTTACTAAATACCTCTATTGCCTATTCAAAATGGTGTCATATGTAAGGCCCATAAACACCTGGTGATTAGAATACTCGACAATTACACTTCCAGATTGGTTGGTGGTCAAAACCTGGATCACCCCTAATTGAATTTGAACATGTCAGTTAAACTCTTCTTTTGAGGTGTTCTTTATCTTTTCTTTTAATTGGTTTTTATTTTGACAAATTGGTTTATTCTTTTATTGTTTAAGAAATATTTAGAATATATTTCTTAACTGACGGCCAGTTAGGTACGTGCGGGAGAATGTAAAAGATTTGTTTACCGACCTTATAAATCAGTATGAGATATTTCTCTGTGCTTTTTCCTCACTCGCATTGTTCCCCCAATCATTTCCTGGAAAATCATCAATCCTGAAACTATTTCAGCATAAACACGCTTAACTGTGGAGTTCTCTAGGGATGTCTAACACAACAAACGATATGTGTACTTTTATGACAAAGATAACCAAATCAATTCCTTTAAACCGCTTCGCATATACTGCCATATTCCCGACACCGAGGTGTTACATTTTTAATTTTTAAATTTTAATTTTATTGTAATTGTAATCATTACAATTGTATTTATAAATGTATTAAATATAAATTGGAATTTAAATTATGAATGCAATAAAGTTAATTAAAATCGTAACTATAGTTCTTAATTTTTAATTTTAATTTTAAAATTAAAACTATAACTGCAATAGGCTCGAGTGTCTCACTTTTTGAAAAATTAAAAACATAATAGCAAAACAACGTCGTTTGTCGTACACAATGCCACTTCACTCTCACATTATGACTCTGTGTGAGCATCTCCTCTCATCTATGATACAATTTTTTAAGTATAATTGTCATAATTTTTGTCTTCTTTCTTTCATCACTTATTTAAACAATGGTATAGTTGTTTTTCTAGCTAATTATCTTTGTTGTGTGTAATCAGTTCATACTTCTATAAAGAGTAAGCGTTTTATGTTATAAAACCCTTAAAGAAAATGAAATTCCAAAATTTTATTTCTATCCAACTGACCAAAAAATGAACCTGTTTGAAGTTTGCATTGGATTTGTTATATGTCAAATCCATTGTAATAAAGTACACTATACTTTTTAATGAATCGTTGTCCCCTTTTCGCTACCCTAATAACTAGTTGCACAACTTGTAGTGTGAATCAATTCATAGTTGTAGGAAGGGTAAGCCTTTTATGTTACAAAACCCTTCAAAAAAATTGATGTTCCAAAATTTATTCTATCCAACTGGCCCAAAACGGTTTATTTCAAAGTTATTTACAAATAATATTGGGCTTTGTTATATGGGTAACCCATGTAAGAAAGTACATTAAGCCTTTTAACGTATCATCGTCCCCCTTTTGAAACCCTAATTATTAGTGGCAAAAATTTCCGTCTCTCCTTCTCCACCTGCTGCGGCGATGCAAGAGGTAAATCTTTGCATTTTTCTGTATATTCTAGAATATTCTTGTATTTTCTCTAGTTTATCCGGATTATTGAATTTCTTTTGACTTTCTCCACAATATTTGTGTTTAAAGTAGAAAAGAAATCTACAGATTTTCGTTCAAGATGTTTTGACAATTTTGAATGTTAAAATTATATTCCCAATATAGAGATCTAATTTCTGAAGCTTTACATGATATTTGCACCTTCATTTTTCAACAAATAACTAATAAATTTGTAAAACTGTATTGTCAACAGATATTTAGGTTATTATCTTTGTTTTTTGACTGAATGTAAAATTGTAGTATAAATTTACAGAAAAACTCTATTACAATATATGTTTCATAGAGAACTAAGAAGGAAACTAGACTGAAAGTATTTTTGTATTTTTTCTTTTCTAATTTCCATTATATCAGAACAATTAACAGTCTCTCTTTTATTTATTTTGCTGTTGTTAACGTTAAGTCAAACTGAAAGAACTCTATGGAAGTCATGGAAGACATAACAAATGCAAAGAGGGGATCAAAACTCGTCCAAGACTGGACTGAGCTGACTTGGGACTGTCTCATCAACATATTCTCACGGTTGAGCATGGAAGAAAGGTGGAATGGACCTATGTTGGTTTGCAAGACATGGATGAACCTTTGCAATGACCCGTTGCTCAACTCGGTCTTCGATCTTGAAACTTGGTTTCTATCTTCCACCGAAACGTGCAACCGGTGGAGTTTCGAATTTTCGGAACAAGTCGACTCAATGCTCATGTCTGTTGTTGATCGAAGCAAGGGTGGTCTCAAAGAGATTCGAGTGAGGCATTGCACGGATCAATCTCTCTTGTATGTCGCTGAAAGGTATGTGTGTTTGGACAATTCTTACATTCTTGATTCCAAAAAAAGATTTTTATAGAACTATATTATAAGATCGTCCTACATTAAAAGTCTTGAATTAATATATGCTTCTTGATAAATTACTATGTCGAATTAAAAGTAGTCTTAGTATCCGAATATCTAACAAAATTCCATGTTTAATGATATGATTTGTAGATGCCCTAATCTTGAGCTACTTTGGGTTAAGCATTGCCCTAATGTTACAGTTGAATCGCTTCAGATGATAGCCTTAAAGTGCACTAAGATCATGGAACTTGATATGAGCTCCTCTTATGCAATAAGTCCACAGTGTTTGGAAATGTTTGGTAAGAACTGCAAGAATCTTCAGGTTGTGAAACGAAACTATGTGTCTCCATCTGAGGTCTCGATGTTCGAGTCGTATGAAAATTACATGGAGAATTTCCCTACCTTTATTATAGGGAATGTTTATGTTCATGCGATTCAGAGTTCCATGCATCAGCTTAAGCACTTGGAAGTTCGATACTTAACAATGACTGATAAAGCTCTTGCTAGTATTTGTAAAAAATGTCCAAAACTAGAGTATTTGGACTTGTTCGGGTGTCCAAAGTTGACGATGGATGGTGTGATTAACAGTACCTCGACTTTGAAGAATTTGAAGGAGCTCAAGATGCCGGAGTTTACAGCTTGATATTTCGCCATTAATCTCTTCTATGGTTTTGTGTTAATGCTATTTTCTTTTTCTCCTTGGTTGCATTTGAACAAGTCAGTTAACTCTTCTTTTGGGGATTTCTTTACCTTTTGTTTTAATTAGACAGCAAATGATTCTTTTAATTTGTGAAGAAAATGATTGGATTAATATATTTTCATTCACAAAAATTTATCTTTTAAAATCAAGTGGTTGTGGTTCAGCTAGTGGTTTCCTCTTGAGGAGAGTTGTCATGTAGGTCTAGATCATGGATCAATTCTTGAGGAGAGTTGTCATGTAGGTCTAGATCATGGATCAATTCTTTTCAAGCGCAAAAATTTACTAAATCACTCTATATGATTAGTCAAAATGGTGTCATATTTCAGGTCCATCAGAAAATCCGGTGATTAAAATATTTGACGGTTACACTAGGGGATTAGTCGGTGGTCAAAATCCGGATCACCCTAATTTAACTTGTACACGTGAGTAAAACTCTTCTTTCGGATTTTCTTTATCTTTTCTTTTAATTTGACAAAAACTCTTGTAATTTCTAAGGAAATTATTGGATTATATTTTATTGGTCATAAAATATATTTGTTAAACATAAGTGGTTGTGGTATAGCTATTTTGAGGAGTAGTTGCCATCTAGGTCATTCAAGGCCAATAGATCAATTCCCTTGAAACGCGAAATATAATAATCACTCTATTGGTCTAGCCTAAATAGTGCCATATTTTAGATCCATCAGAAAAACCGGTGGTTAAGCTAGTCGACGGTTACACTAGAGGATTTGTCGGTGGTTAAAACCCGGATCACCTTTAATATGTCAGTTAGACTCTTCTTTTGAGGATTCCTTTATCTTTTCTTTTAATTGGTTTTTATTTTGAAAGCATCATTAATTCATTTGAATTTTGTTCACAAAAATTTATCTTTAAGGGACTTTGGTCTGGCTAGCGGTTTATTCTTGAAGAGTTGCTATGTAGGTCTAGGCTATAAATCTATTTCTTTTAAATGCATAATTTAATAAATCTATTCGACTAGTCGAAATGATGTTTTATTTTAGATTCATCAGGAAATCCGGAGGTTAGGCTACTCGACGGTTATACTTAAGGATTAGTCCGTCGTCGAACCCGGATCACCACTAAAGTTTTTTTAGACTAGTTTACACTAAGATTATATATAATAAGAAAAGCTATATAATATTGTGGTCTTTATGTTTTGAATGCATGAAATGATGGAAGAGTGGATTGTATATATATTTTTTTCTTGAATAACTAAGAGGTTTTGGGTCGAATCACATACATTTCTTGAATAACTAAGAGATTTTGGACCGAAACACATACATCCTCTTTCACCCGAGACCTTGTTATATAGTCTTGCCCCAAATGCTCAAGAGTGGATTGTATTGTTATGTAGCATTTTCGGAAAATTACTATGTGAGAATTAAGAAGTACTGAAGATAAAATATTTTCAGCTTTTACAAAAACACAATGTAGTCTCTTCAAATTTTATTTTTTATCCACACTCACATTACAATACATGATCAAAGGATCCAATTACAAAGATTACAAATGCAATTTTAGAATACGAGACAAAGACGCAAACAACACACATGGCCATCCCGGAGATACGTTATATGACTTATGAGTATAATATATGAAACGACATGATCCTTATATACAAACCCCAAATTTTATCTCAACATAAAATATAGAGATATAAATATTTATTTTATATATGTTGTATAGATATATAATAAAGTGACCAAATATATAAATATTATATGCAAATTACACAAACTCTCTCATATGCCTCTCTCTTAATATATCTACCACCCTGCACTAGCCATCCTCCGAATCTTTCTCAGTTTGTCTCCACTCTTCTCTTTTGTCACTTGTTTGCTTCTATTTATTATCTACATATATAAGCCATTTCATTAATTAGTTATCTTCCAAAACAAAACACATTTAATTTTGTAAAACTATTTGTTACATAACGATATTGTTACTACTTTATAAAACCCATGCAAAATCATATAATATAAAGTCAACTTTGAATCCAACAATTTTCACACATAAAATCCAAAATAATGTGTTTTGATAATTCGTTAAGTAACTGTTTTAGTATTACCTCTTGTCTTCTCTTCTTCTCATTATCCTCCTACCAATAAAAAGGTATAAAATATAAATGGTTAATATGATATTATTTTTCTTTAATACATAGTTATTATGACATTTTTATTAAAAAATCAAGAAATTACCACAGTTTTCTTCAGCTTAGTGTTCTCTTCAGTGAGGTTGTTCAGTTCCAACTCCAATTCCACAGTATATGCCTATTAATATATCCAAAAAGAAATAAAATTGCAAACCGGATTTAACCAAATGACATTAGTCATGTTATATACAAAATGTAGTTGCTATAAAATTTGTGGTTCATAACTCCGACTTACTTGTCTCCGGGCACGAGATCGAGCAGCCGATTCGCGGTTTTTGATCATCCGTCGTTGTCTCCGCTCCATCAAAATCTCCGGTGGACCGTCAAGGATCCGTTTCTTGATCCGGAAAGAATCTACACCGGTCATATACTGGTTATTACCCCTACCATTCCCGGTCATACAGCTTGCAGAATCTCCCAAAACCGGATAATACTGTCGGTTCTCACTATAAACCGACCGGTTATCACCAAAATTGTTTTGGTTCTGACATTGTAAACCGACTCCGGATCCAAACTCCGGGTTATTATTATAACCAAAGTCAGAACTAGACATCCTCATCGTTGTCTTCAATGGTTCTTGCACAACACCAGCCTTAACAAGAAAGTCCTCAAGAGTGATCTCACCAAGTGTTTGTTGCCGGCGGATATCCTCGTCGGAGTTCTGTCGGGAAGCTGACGACGGCGGATGCTGTTGCACACCGTTTTGTATCTCAAGCCAAACCTCATCAACAGTTTTCTTGCACAAAGGCACGGGAAGAGACAACGAACCTTGCCGTGGCAACACCGTAGGCTTCTCTCCCTCATGGTGAACCACACTTCCTCCTCCGTTGTTGTTGTCGTTCTCTTCAACGGTCGTCCACAAGTTCGCTAAGAACTCATCCATGTTCATAGCACCAAAGCTCTTACCACTTTTCATCTGAATCTCGTCAAGAGTTAGCGACAAGATCGAGTTCTGTCTCCCGACCGGAGCCTCCTCAACAGGTTCTTGCATAAACGCTTGCGGGAGTTCATGGTTGTACACATGAAAGGTCGAAGTCTCCGATTCAAAAACAGCCGACATCGTTTGAACACCTAGATAACATGCATTCACATATGAGATAAGTTTATACCAAAGTAATAATAATACAAGAAAAGATAAGTTTTGTTACCTTGAAGGAAGAGGAAGAAGAAAGGAGAGAATAGTTTAGGATTGTGTCAGTGGAAACTGATACTTATAAAGTGAAGAAGAGGCGGAGTCTACAATGGTGTAGTGTAGATATATATATATGCATATGCAAATGCATGCATGCGAGTGAATATTTATTTATTTTTTCATTTTTTTTTAATTAAAACACGTTTATTGAAGTAGTAGTGAAGAAGAGAGTGTAAAATTTTGTAACTGACAAAAGCCAAAAAAATAAAAAATATTTTTGACATTTATTAATAATGGTACGTCGAATCTGGATTACATTATTTTTTTGCCCTTTTTCGTATATTGATTGACACGTTCATGACACTTGTCTAAAACGTTCTGCTAAAAATTCTTATTCTGAAATTGTTATCTTTGTTGTTTTTTTACTCATATACGGATTTGTTTTTTTTTACCTTGTAGCTCATTGGCCAATCACTGAATCGTATTGTAAATTTTGTTTGAATGTTTGATATAACACAATAGTTTAATATTTTCAAGTTCTTACAGTATATTTTCTACACGTTTACAATATATTTGAAGTGTTTTTTATATTACAATATGTTGTACTCGACGCAGGTAGTATCTTCTAGAAGTTTGTTTTATAACATGATATACGTTTTCATAAAGCTACAACTATTTATATACTATAAATATACTATAGATAAAGACACAACTATATATACTATAAATATAAATGTGTCTGTACATAGAAATTTTGTATACGAATAAGTCGGGTTGGGGAATTTATTATAGTGACTTTTGGTTCCAATTGGTAACATGTGTTTATTAAAATTGAGTTATAATAGATATTACAATTTGATGTAGTTTGTAGTAAAAATTATATAGTAAAACTGTAGATATATAATGTCTTGAGTACTGTTAAAATATGATTTGATTAATTTTATCATGACAGTTAATGGGTAAGATTTTGCTGTAGATGTTTTAGTATATGTACTATTTAATTAAATTCAATTTTTTAACACTAAGTAAATCTTATTTTAAAATTGAAATTAGTGAATAAATTTAAGAAGAAGTTTTAAGAATAATAATATTAACTTAAGAAAAGTTTACTAACAAATGTAACTTTGTTGTATTTGAGAAACTTTTATTTCATGCATTACTAAATTATATTTTATATAGATTAGAGACTCTTGTATAGTATTCACTATACACCAATGCACATGCTTTTATACAGTTTTACAAGGTCTTTAGAAGATTTTACAATGTATTTATAAGATTTTATAAGGTATTTTTTTTTAACTTTTCATACACGTATAAATGTAGTTTGAGTATATCTCAGATATGTTGGAGTATTTTTATAATATTTTAGGAAAAAGACATTTTTAAAAAGTTGTATTGGAAATAAGCATTTTGAAATTCATCGAAAGAATAATTAATTAAAATTTTTCATTAGTTCAAATAGTGAGATGTTAGTTTTTTAAAAGAAAAAATCAGCTCATACGTTATAAACTTTTAATTATTTCACTTATATTCGCCATAAATTGCGATTACTTTTTTCCTAAAATTAAGCCTTGATTCAATCATTTTCGCCCGTTACTTTATATTAAAAAAATTCAAACAAAACAAAAAATGACCTAATTGAAATAATAATATTTTATTTCTTGTAATCTAGTAGTTTAGTTTGTAACGTCTAAGAGAAGCATTGAATTTTTAAACAAGTTGGGTATTAGGTTAGGAATAGTAAATAGAGCCGTTTCGTTGACTAGAAAATTATCATATATAACCTCATCAAAATCCATTAACACTTAGTCATTATAATGACTTTGGAACTGAAATGGCCATACAAAATTATCTTTTCTTGTAGTGGTAAAGATGTATGTCAAAAATACAAAGATTTTACATATACAAATTCAACTTTTTTGTTAATCAAAATAAATGAATCAAGAAACAATGATGAATAAAATAGAAATCATGACTTACTCCCTGTCTCAACGATCAATTTTTTTGGTCTGTATAATGGTAGATCTTCTCCTAAAAGAAGTGATTTTAAAATTGCCTCGCATACTCTATCGTAGTGTATGAACAAGTGACCACCTTTAGGGACCTCATGGTTTATAATCCATGGTAGTTGGTGGCACAAACATCTTTACAGTTGAAAGACATCACTTTGTCTTCATAACCTTTCCTTATTTGAATAGAAGAAGAGCTCTTTTCGGGTCCAGATGGAAACAAGCAGGTAGGTCGGCCGGCCCAAAGTCCTAGTCGCCGAAGGCCACCAAAACATCGCTTCACAGACCTATCCACTCCACCTCTAGCAGAAGTTCAAAGCATATCTCAAGAAAATACAACACTACACAGAACACTTAACAGCTCCTAAAATAACAACCTCCATGCAAGGAAGAACTGATAGCAAATTTTCTTCCCATGAAGGTACAACAAACCTAACAAGATAAACTAGATTTAAGAGGAGAACAAGTATAATTCCCTGTATGAAGTGAGAGATTGTTATAATAGACAGAAAGTACCTAAAAAGGATC
The DNA here is from genome assembly GCF_000375325.1 of Capsella rubella. Lineage (NCBI taxonomy): Eukaryota > Viridiplantae > Streptophyta > Magnoliopsida > Brassicales > Brassicaceae > Capsella > Capsella rubella. The sequence goes on from NW_006238919.1 coordinate 6,013,807, forward strand.
TCACAGGTCAGGTTATCCACTTCGAAGTTCACTTAGCAAAGATCTCTCCACGACAATCACCATAGCAAGGAGAGAACCAACTTTGTGTAAAATCTCTAGTGGAGGGAAAAAAAATACATCTCATGAGGCAACTCATCTAGAGAACTCTGATTCTTATAGAACCTGCATATCACTCCTAGAGAGAAATATCCTTTTTAATGATATTTATACTCTCACCACCCTCCTGATTACATACCTTTTAACACTATAATCATTTATGTAGAAGATGTATCCTCTCCTCCATTTATACCTTCAAAAGATCAAGTAGTGGGTGAGTTAAGGGAAGTGACGGTCCAATACAAAACATGTGTTGAGAGAGGAAGAGGTAGACGACCTATATTAAAACCTAACCCTAGACCTCCTTGAGATTAGTGGGAGCCAAATCTTAAAAAAAGAAACCTCATTGTTGGTCTCTAAAGAGAATTTATGGACCAATCTCATATAGGTAAGGGAAGGCAACTTCAGGACCAAGCAAGCAAAAGCCTTCCAAAGGAAAATCTTAGTCTATTGGGGAAGGGTCTACCTTAAGAAGTGACACTTCTTCCTAAGCTGGTACAAACAAACTTAAAATATATGTAGTTCCTGCAATATAGTTCCAACTCCTTAAGAATAGTGAGCTGGAACTGTTGTGGTTTGGGGGACTCCATGAAAGTCTAGAGATTCAATAAATTTATAAGAACTTTTTCCGTGACTTACTGTTTTTCTTGAGAGGCTTTAGTGGATGAAATATGCCTCTAATCATCTAGTTCCTCCTCTTTCACCAGGAGCTACAGGTTTGGCCCTTTTTTTTTTTTCTAGAAACATCATATTGTAGAGGAAATTATCAAGTCCTGCAAAAACTTTATTGATAAGAGTAAAAGAAAACGGTAGAAATGTTTTCTCCACCTTCTGATATGGGGACCCTGAAAAGGCAAAAATAATTTAGGCAAAGCAAAAAAAAACAGCTAATACGTTATAAACTTTTAATTATTTCACTTGTATTCGCCATAAATTGCAATTACTTTTTCCTAAAATTAAGCCTCGATTTAATCATCTTCGGCCGTTACTTTATATATATAAAAATTCAAGTAGAGCCAAAAGTAACCTAATTTAATATATATATATATATATATATTGTAATCAAGTAGCTATTGTAACGTCTAAGAGAAGTGTTGAATTCTAAACAAGTTGGGTATTAGATTTGGAATAGTAAATAGACTAGATTTGTTTACTAGGAAATTATAAAAGATCATATATCAACATATCAAAATCCATTAAAAATTAGTCATGACGATAAATTTAGGAGAAATATGGCCATATGAATTACCTTTTCTTGTAGTAGTAAAAAATGACAAAAATACAAATAATTTACAAATACAATTTCAATTGTTGTAATTAAAATCAATGACGAATAAATTAGAAATCATGACTTACTCTCTGCCTCAACGATCGCATTTTTGTCTGTACATTGGTAGATCTCTCCTAAAAGAAGTTATTTTAAAATTGCTTCGCATACTCTATCGTAGTGTATGATCAAGTGACTACCTTTAGGGACCTCATGGTTTCTAATACATGGTAGTTGGTGGCACAAATATCCTTACAACTGAAACGACATCACTTTGTCTTCATAACCTTTCCATATTTGGATAGAAGAAGAGCTCTTTTCGGGTCCAGATGGAAACAAGTCAGGTAGGTCGGCCGGCTCAAAGTCCCAGTCGCCGAAGGCCACCAGAAAACCGCTTCTCACCATCGCAAAGTAAGACAACAACTTATAGAATTAATGAAATATATCAAAAAAACTTTGAGAATATAGTAATATCTTACCAGACCTAGCCACTCCACCTCTCGCAGAAGTTCAAAGGAAATCATAAGAAACTACAACACTCCACATAACACTTCACAACTCCTAAAATAACCTCCTCCTTGCAAGGAAGAACTGTTAGCAAATTTTCTTCCCATGAAGTTACAACAAACCTGGAAAGGAAACTGGATTTAATAGGAGGATAAGTAAAATTCCCTGTATGAAGCTAGAGATTGTTATAATAGACGGGAAGTACCTAAAATGGATCTCACAGGTCAGGTTATCCACCTCGGAGTTCACTTAGCAAAGAAATCTCCACCCACAGTCACCATAGCAAGGAGAGAACCAAATTTGTGTAGAATCTCTAGTGGAGGGAAAAAACTCCATCTCATGAGGCAACTCATCTAGAGAACTCTGATTCTTATAGAACGTGCATACCTCTCCTAGAGAGAAATATCCTTTTTAATGATATTTATACTCTCACCAGCCTCCTGATTACATACCTTTTAACACTATAATCATTTATGTAGAAGATTTATCCTCTCCTCCATTTATACCTTCAAAAGATCAAGTAGTGGGTGAGTTAAGGGAAGTGACGGTCCAATACAAAACATGTGTTGAGAGAGGAAGAGGTAGACGCCCTATATTAAAACCTAACCCCTAGACCTCCTTGAGATTAGTGGGAGCCAAATCTTTAAAAAAAAGAAACCTCATTGTTGGTCTCTAAAGAGAATTTATGGACCAATATCATATAGGTAAGGGAAGGCAACTTCAGGACCAAGCAAGCAAAAGCCTTCCAAAGGAAAATCTTAGTCTATTGGGGAATAGTCTACCTTAAGAAGTGACACTTCTTCCTAAGCTGCTACAGACAAACATAAAATACCTTTAGTTACTGCAATCTAGTTCCAACTCCTTAAGAATAGTGCGCTGGAACTGTTGTGGTTTGGGGGACTCCATAAAAGTTTAGAGATTAAATAAATTCACAAGAATTTTTTCCCTGACTTACTGTTTTTCTTGAGAGGCTTTAGTGGATGAAATATGCCTCTAATCATCTAGTTCCTCCTCTTTCACCAGGAGCTACAGGTTTGGCCCTTTTTTTCTAGAAACATCATATTGAAGAGGAAATTATCAAATCCTGCAAAAACTTTATTGATAAGAGTAAAAGCAAAAGGTAGAAATGTTTTCTCCACCTTCCAATATGGGGACCCTGAAAAGGCAAAAATAATTTAGACAAAGCCAAAAAAACAGCTAATACGTTATAAACTTTTAATTATTTCACTTGTATTCGCCATAAATTGCAATTGATTTTTCCTAAAATTAAGCCTCGATTTAATCATCTTCGGCCGTTACTTTATATATATAAAAAAATTCAAGTAGAGCCAAAGTGACCTAATTCAAAATATATTGTAATCAAGTAGCTATTGTAACGTCTAAGAGAAGCGTTGAATTTCTAAACAAGTTGGGTATTAGGTTTGGAATAGTAAATATACTAGATTTTTTTACTAGGAAATTATAAAAGATCATATATCAACATATCAAAATCCATTAAAAATTAGTCATGACGATAAATTTAGGAGAAATATGGCCATATGAATTACCTTTTCTTGTAGTGGTAAAAAATGACGAAAATACAAATAATTTACAAATACAATTTCAATTGTTGTAATAAAAATCAATGAATCAAGAAACAATGACGAATAAGTTAGAAATCATGACTTATTCTCTATCTGAACAATCGCATTTTGTTGTCTGTACATTGGTAGATCTCTCCTAAAAGAAGTTATTTTAAAATTGCTTCGCATACTCTATCGTAGTGTATGATCAAGTCACTACCTTTAGGGACCTCATGGTTTCTAATACATGGTAGTTGGTGGCACAAATATCCTTACAACTGAAACGACATCACTCTGTCTTCATAACCTTTCCATATTTGAATAGAAGAAGAGCCCTTTTCGGGTCCAGATGGAAACAAGTCAGGTAGGTCGGCCGGCTCAAAGTCCCAGTCGCCGAAGGCCACCAAAAACCGCTTCTCACCATCTCAAAGTAAGACAACAATTTATAGAATTGATGAAATATATCAAAAAAGCTTTAAGAATATAGTAATATCTTACCAGACCTAGCCACTCCACCTCTCGCAGAAGTTCAAAGGAAATCTCAAGAAACTACAACACTCCACATAACACTTCACAACTCCTAAAATAACCTCCCCCTTGCAAGGAAGAACTGTCAGCAAATTTTCTTACCATGAAGTTACAACAAACCTAGAAAGGAAACTGGATTTAAGAGGAGGACAAGTATAATTCCCTGTATGAAGTGAGAGATTGTTATAATAGATGGGAAGTACCTAAAAAGGATCCCACAGGTCAGGTTATCCACCTCGGAGTTTGCTTAGCAAAGAACTCTCCACCCACAGTCACCATAGCAAGAGAGAACCAACTTTGTGTACGTAGAATCTCTAGTGGAGAGAAGAAACTCCATCTCATGAGGAAACTCATCTAGAGAACTCTGATTCTTATAGAACATGCATACTTCTCCTACAGAGAAATATCTTTTTAATGATATTTCTACTCTCACCAGCCTCTTGATTACATACCTTTTAACACTATAATCATTTATGTAGAAGGTGTATCCTCTCCTCCATTTATACCTTCAAAAGATCAAGTAATGGGTGAGTTAAGGGAAGTGACGGTCCAATACAAAACATGTGTTGATCCCACAGAAAGTGGAGCAAGAAGGTAAGGAGTAATCTAAGAGGATGCAAACAATCTTATGTCTCATATGGCTAACCTGATAATTATTGATGCGGCAACAGATTCGACCCCAAATCTTTCTCCATTTGAACTCCTCCATGCTGGAAAACCAAACTCCCCTAGGCATAACCCTCAATGATGTCTTCCCCTCTCAGGTAGTAGCTAAAGTTGTTAAGAGAGGAAGATGTAGTTCGCCTCTATCAAAACCTAACCCATAGACCTCCCTGAGATTAGTGGGAGCAAAGTCTCAGAACAGAAACCTCATTGTTGGTCTCTACAGAAAATTTATGGACCAACCCATCTAGGTAAGGGAAGGCAACCGAGCAAGCAAAAGCCTTCCAAAGGAAAATCTTAGTCAATTGGGGAATGGCCTACCTGAAGAGCTTGCACTTCTTCCCATGCTGCTACAAACAAACCTAACATATCTTTAATTCCTGCAATATAGTTCCAACTCCTTAAAAATAGTGAGTTTGAACTGTTGTGGTTGGGGACCTCCATGACAGTTCAGAGATTGAAAGATATTCACAAGAAGATTTTCCCTGACTTACTATTCTTTATAGAGACAAATAATACATAATTTTTTTCTTGAGAAGCTTTAGAGGATGAGATATGCATCTAATCATCTGGTTATTCCTCTTTCACCAGGAGCTCTCTTGCATGTTTGGCCCTTTGTAGAAACATCATATTGAAGAGGAAGTTATCAACTCCATCAAAAGATTTTTTTTCTCCACATTCCTATATGGGAAACTTGAAAGGCAAAAAAAAAATCAGGTAAAGCAAAAAAAAATTCAGCTAATACGTTATATACTTTTAAATATTTCACTTGTATTCGCCATAAATTGCAATTACTTTTTCCCCAAATTAAGCCTCGATTTACTCATCTTCGGCCGTTACTTTATATATAAAAAATCAAGTAAAGCCAAAAGTGACCTAATTCAAAAAAAATATTATTACTTTATGTCTAAAAGAAGCATTAAATTTCTAAATAAGTTGGGTATTAGGTTTGAAATACAATTACAGAAAATTATAAAAGATCATAAATCAACATATTAAAATCCATTAAAGATTAGTCATGACGATAAATTTAGGACAAATATGGCCATATGAATTACCTTTTCTTTTAGTGGATAAAAATGACAAAAATACAAATATTTTACAAATAAAATTTCAATTGTTGTCAATCAAAATCAATGAATCAAGCAACAAGGACAAATAAATTAGAAGTCATGACTTAGTCCCTGTCTCAACGATCACATTTTTTGGTCTGTACATTGGTAGATCTTCTCCTAAAAGAAGTGATTTTAAAATCGCGTCGCAAACTCCATCGTAGTGCACAATCAGGTGACCTCCTTTTGGGACCTCATGATACCTAATCCATGGTAATTGGCGGCACAAACATCTTTGCAGCTGAAACGGCATCACTTTGTCTTCATAACCTTGCCATATTTGAACAGAAGAAGAGCTCTTTTTGGGTCCATATGGAAACAGCTCGGGTATGTCAGCCGGGTCAAAGTCCCAGTCCCCGAAGGCCACCAAAAAATCGCTTCTCAACGTGTCAAAAACGCCGCGCTCTCGTAGCTTCTCCTGTGTACAAATGTGGATTATATCCAAGATATTATTAGTAAATTTGACTAAGCACAATCCTCGTCTGGAGATATAAAATTCTAAACTAATGTTAAGACTTTGTAATTTAACATTGTAAATATTTATGTTTGATAATTTGGTCTCCTAATTTTATTGGTTGTAATATATATTGTTTTGACAATTTAGTCTCTTATTTTATTGACATATTGCTTTGATAATTTGGTCTCCTTAATTAAGTTATGGATAATATTGGGTGTATATGTGATGATGATCTAAAAGTAAGACAAAATAGTTTATAGAATTAGTAAAATATGTGAAACAAAGCTTCAAGAAAAGGATAATATTAACCTTAGTGAGCATTGGGAAGCCTTTGGTGTGCTTGAGGACTTCAATGTCTTGGTCATTGAAGTAAACAGGATTTTTCTCTAGCATCGAAGTTGTAGAGAACATGTTCTGAGTCATTAACCAATGTAGAAGTCTTGGAAAATACTTAGCGATCCAAAGTGACCATTTCGCCACTTCTCTTCTGTAGTCTTTTGGCATCAGACTCTTTGGAATCGACGGCCATCTATAGTTCACTACCGGAGCCACCATCGCCACTCCTGCTAGCCTGTTCAGTTTCATATATTTTTGAAAATTTCATAATTGTAATTTGAGAATACTATATATAAGAAACACATAATTTTTTCGGATTTGTAATTTTTGCATTCCTGTTTTTATCAAATTTATTTGATAACAGCATAATGTGGATCAATGGGTTCGAATTCGAGAAACTACAAGACTCTTAAGGTCTAAATAATATAATGTACTTCCAAAATCAAGTCTTATGATTATAGATTTAAATCTAAAAAAGTTTGTCCCTAATATGATTTTTTCCACACATTAATTAAAAATTCACTACTTGATTGGTAGCCGAATTAAATAATTAAAAGGCAAAGTTTACATAATAAATTTGAGAAATTAAGCCTAGTATGATCACTACAAGAAAACATGTTGATATCCTACGAAAATTCCTACAAAACAAATGGTAGGAAAATTATCCTACGAAATAACTTCGCATTTATGACGAAAACGCAAAAGGGTAGGAAAAAGGAAGTACATTTAACTACGAGAAATAGTGTCAGAAAGTGTAAGGAATATTTCCTACCAATTTCTTTTAAAAAGTAGTTTCGTAGGAAATGGTGAAGGAAACGGAAAGGAATGTGGAAGGAAACAACGCGGAGAGAATTTGGTAGGATTTTTTCCTACGAAATGCCTTCAATGGAGAAGTGAAAGGAAACGTCGTAGGAAATTAGTAGATATATCGAGAGAACTCATTTCGTAGGAAATTAGAAGGAAACAATAATTTGTAATTATTTCGTTTGTAACCTTCTAAACACAAAATAGATATTTATTATTTCCAATAAATAAGTTTGTAACTAAACACAAAATAGATATTTATAATTTGTTTATAAAGTACTAATTTGTATCATATTTTTTATTGGGCCTATAATTATAATTGTTTATAAACTTTATATTGTATCATTTGTATAAGAAGATAAAAAATAATTTATATCATATTTGTTTTAAAAATTTACTTTGTTTATTGGAGGGACAGATTTTCTACGAATACAAAATTGTAGGATTTTCTTATGAATATTGTAAGAATGTTTCTACCAATTTCTTACTATAGGTTAATCTTAGGTTCTTAGAAAAATTGTAGGTTATATTCAACCGAACAAAACTGAACAGCTAGTCGAGTAAAGCTATATTGTTATGAGCTTTTTGTCGGAAAGATTAAAACCCAAATGATCCCACAATATGAATTTTGAACATGTTAATTCTCTGACAATCTTGTCCAATCTAAATCTTGAAAGAACTATTTTTTACAACATGTGTCTTGGCTTTATTATCCTGACTTTTATAAAAAACACTATAATGAGTTAATTTAATTTATTGAGTCAGTATATTAGTTTTGTTTTACCTTTGTGGAATGTGTTTAAGACAACTCCAAACAGTGTATGATCCCATTGAGATTCCAATCAAATAAAACTTGGATCCAATCTTTAACCGATCAGCCAGTTCTTCAACATCATAGGCTTCACTCTTCAACGAACGTTTCGGATTCGGGTCGCTTTCTCCATAACCAGCTCGATCGTATAGCACAAAGTATATCCCAATTTCATTCACAAGCTCCTGAGATTATAACTAAAACAAGTCTCATTACTCTTCAACTTCAACCAATGATCTCTAATAAAATCTAACTTAATTTTCCTACTTTTTTCAGACACTCCACATTAAAGATTACGATGAAAAAAAAAAAAAACATAAGTGGTCTCAAGAAGTCAGTTTCTTGGATCTTGTAATGGACTGGGATCTGAAGATTTGACAAAAAAAAAGATATTTGAAACAAGAGGGTCAAGAATAAAGGATAAGTGTATACTTGTGAGGCATTGAAGTTCATATCTTTGGAGCTACCAAATCCATGAACAAGAACGATGGTGAACTTGGCATCATCTTTAGGGACACCTCTTTCCTTGTAAGCCAAGTATCTACCATCGCGAAGTTTGATCCTTCCTTGAGGATCCTCCATTGCTGTTGTTGACCTGGTGAAGAAGAGAAACGATTAAAGAGAAGAACATGTGAAGCACTTAGGACTAGGGGGGAAAGGTAGATCTAGCTGGAATTATTTAGTAGAATCATTATTGTATATATAAACTGTTGAATAAGTACTATTTTATTTTATATAGTCAAGATTTGGGTTTCTCTTATTGGTTTGAATTGATTAGGAACTTTTAAATAGAATAAGGGATCATTGGAATATTCGTAGGTGCTTTGTAGGATGATTGAGCGAGGGGGCCAAAGAAATAAAGGACAATATACAGAAATGTTTGATAAAATTTAAAATGTATAAGTAATGCTAACTTTGTATACCTATTCACTCATCTTCATATTTTCATCTGTCTAGAACTGTTTAGTGTTGCTTTGGTCATATATTTGTATAATAAGTTTAAATAAAATAATAAAGGAAAAAAGCGACTAAATAATCATATACTGAGTTTTGATACAACTAAAAACACGGTGAAAATTTAACAACACGAAATAATATTTGTCGATAAATTATTCATTTTGACCATTTTTGTAGTAAAAGTACGAATATACGTAAAATTACATATTTACAATATATTTTTTGAAAGTCCAACCCGTAACTTAATTTATTTCGTAAAAAACTTTATTCGTAACTCGCTTTATCATTATAATTGTGATTTCAACAAAATACCCGTGAATTATCTAAAATTTACATAGTTTGATATATAATATATTTTATCAATAAAAAGTATGTCTCCAAATTACATTTATGTCTTCAAAAAATATTTCAATACTTTAAATTCTAAAAGTTTTATATATTTGAACCTTTTATTTATAATATTTTGAAACTATTTGAAATTTTAAATATGCTCATGTAACAATGGTTTTAATATAGGTCATACTTATAATGATTTTAAACCATTGTCCAAAATATTTTATCGAGTGTAGTTGAGTATTATATGTCCCTTTTGAAAAATTCAAATTGCACATATGCAAAAAAAAGTTAAATTTTTATTAAATATTTATATTATATAGTATAATATCATAAATTAAAAATAATATCAAATAAAAGTGAAAGAAGAATAATATTTTTTAAATAGATTGTATTAAATTAGTTAGAGAAATATTAGTAAATCCTATAATTAATTATGGAAATAATACAATACTAAAATTAGATTTGGAAAGTATCCGGTGTATGTATCCAAACCCATTAATCTATCCAACTTTAAAAGATCCAATTACAAATTTTGGGTAATTTTTTAAAATTGACCCGACCCGAAAGCACTTTTTGTACTTCTCTTTTACTAATATAGGGATATACAGAAATGTTTGATAAAATTTTTAAAATGTAAAGTTTTGCTAACTTTGTATACCTATTCACTCATCTTCATATTTTTCATCTGTCTAGTACTGTTTAGTGTTGCTTTGGCCGATTTTATAAATAATGGTGGGGTAAGAAAAACTGTAAGAAAGAGTGTAAGAAATTAGTGCTCCATTTTGGGTATTATCATTGCAATTCGCTTAATTAGGCAAATCCAACCTGAAGCTTCAGTATCAACCGAGAACATTAGTTTTTTTTTAAGTATAAATTCATAGCTGTAGAGTAGTAGTTAATTTAATTAACTCCATACCCTTTTCACTTTACAAATGCCAATTTCAAAATAAAGTCTTCCAAAATAAAATATTATATATTATGTTTGTAGATAAACAATATAATTTTTTTTTCCCTAGGTTTAAAAGTACTAGGAGCCAGCCATGCATCAAGGGTGGAATATCCAATTTTAATGTGCACATCTTTTACACTAAATATTGTTTTTTTTTTCTTACTAACATCATCGCTATTACATTTCCGATGTTTGTTTGCTTTCGACCATCTTCTAAATAAAGAAGTAGTAAAAGATCGTATGAGCTTCCACAGACAGTTAATAATCTTTTTATTAGTAGAACGACCTTGGTGAGACTATGAAACTTGTGAGTTCAAGTTTTCTTTGAATTCATTGATTGAATATTTTAGGGATTTACTATAATTTGTCTTTGTAATTTAAGTTGTTTATTGAAATAATGTATCTTGGGTTTTGATTAATAGCTCATCTCGTTTTTAGACAAAGATATTTTAGGTAATCATAAAAATTAACATGATCAATATGTTTATTAGTTTATGATTAAAATGTGGCTTTTATTCATGTTTAATTGTGATATATTTGACTTAACAGTTTAAAAAAATTTATCGATTATAAAAAATATTGAATGAATAATTAATACGTAAAATAACAAAATAAATGGGTGAAAAATGTTGAATAATTTAGGTAAAAAACCTTTTATTATTTTGGGTGGAAATTGTGGTCTTTTTGGATGTAAATAGGTCCAACTCAAGATAGTTTGAAGTGTGAATCTTTAGTCAATTCTAAAAAGATAATCTTGTAAAGAGGTCCATTTTTTTTAAAAAGATTAAAATTACACCGAAAAGATTAAAATAGTTTTAGATTTAAAAACCTTAAAAATAAATAGGCCCAAATATTCAAAATTTCCACACTTGAATTAGGCCCAAATATTTTTAAAATAGGTCCAAGTATTAAAAAGTCTCACAAGCCCCAAAGAAAAAAAATCTGAAAATTGTCTTAAAGCCCTTAATTATATGATCATGATACTCGAGGACTACATGGTCGTGGTAGTGAATTCAAGAAAATTGTTGACCAGCCAAGATCACCTGAGCTAGATGCTCAAAGTATGTGTGGCCGTGAACAATGATGCATAAGAGAACATGGCACATTATAGTAAATGTCAAGCATTGTCTATGAGCATGAGACTATATGATTGGACAAACTATGCAACCACCACCAATATGGTCACAAGGAGCATCGTCCGTTTCGTTTTCTTAGTGAACCAATCACCTAAATCAAGCAATGAAGCCAATTTGCAACAAGATACTCAAGTCATTTAGCTAAAACAACCTACATTGGGAATTGCATTTACCACTAATCATCATTAAAAGACTTTTAAACACTTAAACAAAACATTGTAATTTGTATTTCAAGATTCAAAACTTATTATTAATCGAGAATCTTACAAAGAAGTCGAAGAGCTCTTTTTCTCACAAAGGTAGGGTTTTTATTCTCTTACTCATATCAAGTTTTTTTATACACAAACACAAAACTCTTGTCTTCTGTTACATTTATCCCCAATTTGGTTTAGGGTTTTTTCAACTTCGTCTCTGCTCTAACCACGAAAAATTAGGGTTTTTTTTAAAAAAGACAAAATTTTTACCGGTTGAGAGAAGGAAAAATTAACCTCGGATTTGACTTCATTCTCTAGTCGTAGCTTTTTGGGTTTTTGGTTTCGTCTATGAATTCGTGTTTGGAACTGTTGAGTTCTTAGTAAACTTCCTCAGAGCTTTGTTAATGGGTTTTGTGATCTCAATGGGGGTTTTGTTTTTCTAAAGTTTCGATTTTTTTGATAGTTTGAATTGAGAAGAGATGATTGCGGAGAAACCCGTTTGGGTTAAACATGAAGGGTTACAGATATTTTCCATTGATGTTCAGCCTAATGGTGAAAGGTTTGCTACAGGCGGTGGTGACCACAAGGTGTTTAATTTCTCCTCTTCTTCTTCTTTTTCTTCTATTGCTTATGTTGATGAGTTTGGTTGATGTTGATCTTTAGCTTGTTTGAATTGAATTTGAAATTGGGGTTTAATGCAATGGTGCAACCAGTTGAAGTACTTGATTTATGAGTATGTTGATGGTTCTGTAACTGCTTAGTATGTACATGTGCAGTTTCTTGGATCTTTGTTTCTTGTTTGGATTTAGTTCTGCTTTCTTTGAGATTTTAGAATGTCTGTCTATTCAGTAGTATGAATTGTGGTTGTAAGCTGTGGTTTGTTATGCCAGTGCTTGTGTTCCTCTTGTTTTTATCAAAATTGTAGGCTTTGTATCATTTGGACCATGTCAGTGACATAGGTCTGTTTATCCTTTTAATTCATTGACTGGAACAGGGGAAGTTAGGAACTGGTTTCTAAGCTGTTAAGATATGGGATGAAGGGATGAATCTGTTGGATACTCAAAACTGTTTTTGCTTTCATGGTTGTAGTGAGTGAATAGATAGCTGAACCTTTCTCTTATTTGTGCTTAGTAGTTTTAGTAATTGTAGTCTGTAATATGTATATAGGTCCGTATATGGAACATGAAGTCTGTTGACAAGGATTTGCAAAACATAGATACAAAGGAGAGGCTTCTTGCAACTCTTCGTGACCACTTTGGGTCAGTCAATTGTGTTAGGTGGGCTAAGAACAGTAGGTATGTGGCATCTGGTTCTGATGATCAAGTGATTCAAATTCATGAGAGGAAGCCTGGTTCAGGCACCACTGAGTTTGGTAGTGGAGAAGCCCCCGATGTTGAGAACTGGAAAGCTGTAATGACATTAAGGGGCCACACTGCCGATGTGGTAAACGCCATTTTGCTTTTCTTTATCATCTTGAGTGGTAGTTTCAATGGTTATGGTTATGTAATAACTGAGGTATTTATTTCTAACTATCCTTAAAGTAGGTGGATCTTAATTGGTCTCCAGATGATTCTATGCTGGCTAGTGGGAGTCTGGACAACACAATCCATATATGGAATATGCGCACTGGTATGTGCACTACTGTTCTCAGGGGTCACTTGAGCTTGGTTAAAGGTGTAACCTGGGATCCAATCGGGTCTTTTATTGCTAGCCAATCAGATGACAAAACTGTGATAATATGGCGAACAAGTGACTGGGGCATGGCTCACAAAACAGATGGTCACTGGGCAAAATCGGTATGTAATATTTGTTCTCGCAATTCTGTTTTGTATTTACATAAAAGAAATGATAGTAGAAAGAATTTGATTAGTGATTCTCTTTTATCTGAAAGTTACTGCTATTGCTTCCTGCTATGTTATGTTGTATTTTCTCAAAAGAAAATTATATAAAGAGTTCTATAGTGATTCCGTTTCTGAAATTTATTACAATTGCTTCCCTGTTCTCTTAGGACGTTTACTGCTAATAGGATCTGCTAATATATATATTTTATTTTCTAGCTTGGATCCACATTTTTTAGGCGACTTGCGTGGTCCCCTTGTGGCCACTTCCTTACTACCACTCATGGGTTTCAGAAGCCGAAGCATTCTGCTCCTGTGTTAGAAAGAGGGGAATGGTCCGTAGCATATGACTTCCTAGGTCACAGTGCTCCAATCATTGTTGTTAAGTTCAATAATTCGATGTTCAAAAGAACCCACTTAGGTACCCAGGAAACTAAACGAGTTGGGTGGAGCAATGGAACATCAAAGTCAGGGGAAAAAGATTTGCAGTCATACAATGTTATTGCAATTGGGAGTCAAGACCGTACCATAACCGTATGGACAACTGGAAGTGCGCGTCCTCTTTTCGTCGCGAAGCATTTCTTTGGCCAAAGTGTTGTGGATCTATCATGGTAAGTTTTTCCCTTTTTTGGCCACAAATCTGCATATCTAGTGATTTCATGATTTGCAGTTATGTCTTCTTAAAGGGGTTTTGTTTGTGTCTCAAAAGTGCATTTATTTTTCCATATATTGGTTTCGTATGTAGTCAATTCAGATTTCGTATAATAAATCCTTGACTTCTTTTCTAGGGCCACAATTAATCTTCTAAAACATAAAAGAAGAGGAAAGTTTATTACTTTAAATCTTATATTTTATCTTCGGAATTACAGGAGTCCTGACGGATATTCACTTTTCGCATGTTCCTTGGATGGAACAGTGGCGATGATTCACTTTGACCCAAAAGAATTAGGCGTCAGGCTAACCGATCCTGAACTCGATGAATTGAAGAAAGGTCGATATGGAGATGTCAGAGGCCGGCAAGCAAACTTAGTTGAGACCCCAGCCCAGTTATTACTTGAAACAGCCTTGACAAAGCAAACAGGTAGTAAGAGGATGGCATCGGATGTTCAACAAAATCAGGTGACAGTAAAACCATCTGCTAATGTTGAGACTACTGCAAAGAGGCGTAAATCGCTAATCGATGATCGGAATAAGACAGCAGAGGCTACTACTGGTGACACATTAAATAAAGCATCTATCTTAAATAGGGTATCCAGTCCTGTGAATCAAAAAGTGTATAGAAGGCCTGATGGAAGAAAGAGGATTATTCCTGAAGCTGTTGGAATTCCCCAACAGGAGAATAATATCGCGATTAATGGACAATCCCATAATTTTCTGCCTGCAATCACTGCTGCTCCTGGGACAGGAGATTGTGGAGATTTTCCTGTGGGGATTGGCAATAGGGATTCATCTGTGAAAGAAATAGTGTGCAGGAATCCTGATCTTAAAGAGCGTTCAAGGATTACAGCTCGTGCTACCATAACTGAGGGCCTTGTGATTGAGAAGGTTCCTGGAACCTCTGGTAAAGATGGAGTTTTAAATGTTGAGCAATCTGTAGGTATAAAAGAATCTTCTAGCACAGATCTGCTAATAAGGGTATTTGATTGGAAAGAAGGGGAAGCTGCACCACCTGTTTGCTTAGAAGCTTTTCCAAGGGAGCATGCTTTGGACACTGTTGGTGCAGTAAGTACATCTATGGTCAAGGAAACTGAAATTACTTGCAAAAAATCAGGTGAAACTCTTTGGTCTGATCGGATTATGGGGAGAGTCACTGTTTTGGCCGGAAATCCAAATTTTTGGGCTGTTGGATGCGAAGACGGAAGCCTCCAGGTTAGAATAATATTTTTGCTACATTGATTTGAAGTCTTTGTGTGCCATTTTATATTTTACAAAGAAACTCTGTCAATAGAGTAGCCATGATTCATGGTGCTTTCCGCTTTTGGCATTTGGTATCGTTGATATCATTCCTATTAAAACACCCTCAATTACTATATTGGATTTGATAGCATCAATCCTTCTTGATGTTGATATTCTAACATATGTTTCCTCCACCTATTTAATTCTATCAGAGTCACTGAACTTTACACCAATTGTAATATTTCTGTTAGGACTTATCTTCTTAGGAAATGCGTAGTTCAGGATCTGAGGCTTTGAGTGTATTAAACTCTTGGTGAAGGAATTTCTCTGGGACATATATAAACCTGAATGTCACGTGGTTCTCAGAATAATATGTGATAACATGTGTACTCTCTTTTTTTCTTTCTGAAGGTGTACACTAAGTGTGGAAGGCGTGCGATGCCTACAATGATGATGGGGTCTGCTGCAACATTTATTGATTGCGACGATAGCTGGAAATTGTTGCTTGTAACAAGCAAAGGCTCTCTATATGTATGGGATCTATTCAATAGAAAATGTGTTCTCCATGACTCTCTATCTTCTTTGGTCTCTTCTGATGTCAATTTATCTTCCACAGTAAAAGGTATGCTCCAATACTTGAATACATTGCTGGCTCTATATCGTCTAAAACTTATGTCTTAAGGCCCAATGTTATATTTTGAAACGGACTGGATGGGCAATCCAGTCAAAAGAATGAAAACTGGTATTACCAATTTTATCTTGTGGGTGACTTAGTAGTGGAGATACTAACTTGGTTTTTGAATGATGTGTTATGTCTTATAGTAGTTAGGAGATAGCGCTGTTATTGGTTTGGGCTGTTAAACTTACCTAGTGGAATCTTAAAACGAATTTAACCTTGTGTGTTGCGACAAGCTCTGCTGATACATTGTTACGATTATGCAGGAACTATCAAAGTGATATCTGTGAAATTATCCAAATCTGGTTCACCACTTGTAGTTCTAGCCACACGTCATGCATACCTCTTTGATACGAGTCTAATGTGCTGGCTAAGAGTGGCTGATGACTGCTTCCCGGCCTCAAATTTCAGTAGCTCCTGGAATTTGGGCTCAGCTCCATGCGGCGAGCTTGCTGGTTTGCAGGTTGATGTCAGAAAGTACATGGCTAGAAAGCCGGGGTGGAACAGGTTGGGCTTGTCTTCCATTCCTTCAATGTTGGCCCTGAGATGGACCACCTATTCCAAGTCCTGAAAGAAGCTTATTTCATTTTACAGGATAACTGATGATGGAATGCAAACACGTGCACATTTGGAAACTCAACTTGCATCTTCTCTTGCACTTGAGTCTCCTAATGAATACCGCCAGTGTCTCCTCGCCTATGTGAGGTTTCTAGCAAGGTCTGTGCCCTTTTCTCATATAAAACCTTTCAGTTCGAATTTGAATACATTTCAGTAATAAGGATTAAGTCTATCATTTGCGAAACTCATCCAGCTAGAGGGATCTTTGGAGATTTATTTGCTTTGTGTGGCTTAAACATTTTATACCAAGGAGAAAATATATTCTCAGTTTCAGACTCTGTTTCGTTCTTTCTCTTGACAATAAAGTTCTATGGGGTTACTTTAATTTGTGATTTTCAACTCTATCATATTCCACCTACTTAAAGTCTGTGTCTTGTTCTGCAGAGAGGCAGACGAGTCCAGACTAAGAGAAGTCTGCGAGAGCTTTCTTGGACCTCCAACTGGTATGGCTGAAGCAGCATCTTCAGACAAAAACTTGTCTTGGGATCCTTATGTTCTGGTAAATACTTTCTCTTGATCAAAGTCTAACAAATTTTCAAATCACAATACTCCAAGACTTGCTTTACTTTCCAGGGGGTGAAGAAGCATAAACTTTTGAGAAACGATATTCTCCCTGCAATGGCGTCAAACAGAAAAGTGCAGCGGCTACTAAATGAGTTTATGGATCTCTTATCTGAATATGAAGATGCAGAACCAGCAGATCCTGGCCCTAAGGGCTCGACACCTACGATGAACTGTGGTGGAGTCCCATCTTCATTGGATAAAATAGGCTCTGATCCTCCAGCCTTGACAGCTACTACTCCTATGACAACAGACAATGACAAACTAGTTTCTCTGGGAAATTCAGCGGCTTTGGAGATAAGTGCGTGTGAGAAACCAGGTTCTGAAGACCGGGATAGACAAGACCAGAACTCAAAAGACTCGGGTTCTTGAACTTGTTCCCTCAATGTTTCTTTTGTATATCAAGCTCAGAGAGCTGTGTAAAGGTTCTCAGTTAGGCGTCGTTAAAGATTTGAGAACAGAGAAAAATGATGAGACGTAACAGACTGAGTCTCTCAAGTTAGCTATAGAGTGACCCTGTTTAGTATATCCCATTATAAGTGAGATGGTTTTTGTTTTAGTTTTCTTTCAAAATTAACAATATTTTGTATCAATCTATTTTTGTTTCTTTTTCTTTTTGGTTAAAGTTTTGCCATTCTAACCTCACCATACACTAAAGTCTTAGTCAAATGTCAAGAAACAAGAAAAAGAAATGTAATGTTGGCCAAAGTTCCAAAGCTTCTTGTGTCTCGTCAGGTATCTCAGTTTATGAGAAAGAGAACATAAGATACAAGGTTCATGATTGTGTTTGGCGAGCCTGGATCAATCAGTCCTTGGATGGACTGATCATCGTTTGATTCGATCAATTCAAAGCACATAATTCAGTAGCTAGTATCGCGACGAAACAACGAGCATTCAGTGACGGGGTCTCAGATCCCGATCAGTCTTGTATTTCAACTTAAACGTGAACAAAAATCAAAAATTTTTGATTATCATTGTCGACTTCTTTCGATTTGTTGTTAAGAACATAGTTGTTTGTTTGCTTTTTTTTGTCTCCCACCTTTTTATTAGTGTCACAAACATATTATTCGATGCCAAAGAATAAGTTAAACTAGGCAAAGAGGACGACTTGGGGAGATTGGATATCATATACATTGCTTGGTGTATGCTCCAGATGCAAATTGCTTATAACGAGCAAGACACCATGTAATATCCATATTAGAAAGTTATGGGAATTATTAAAGACAATGTTTTCGGAAATGACTTCCGAAATTATTATTGTTATTTTTTTTTAATAACTAATAAGAAGTTTTGGATCAAAGTCTATACATTCTTCTTGTTGAAAATCCGAAATGTTATATTATTTCGTCCCAAAAACAATTGTCGTCCCAAGAACGATTGTCATATGATTTGGCTGGTCATATGATAGTTGGATAGGTTTTTGAAACTGTATTAAAAAAACGATAAAATTTGGTAAATAAAATATATTTGTTGAAGAAAATTTAAAAAAACATGCGAATGTAAAAAAAGACCACAAATCGAAATTTATAAGATATTTTATGTTTGTTTTAGTTTAAGTCACCATCCAACTAGTTGGGAATGCAACAAATATAAATTTCTTTGCCAACTATACCAACTTCCTTCAAAACAGGCTCTTAATTATGCAAACAACTTCCATCACAAATGAAAAAGAAAACACTAGTTACGTTTCAACTACCCATCAATTATAAATTTATATTGTGACATTTCTTTGAATTCCATAGTTATTTTTAGAATATGATGTAAGCGCGTTCTTATCATTTGAAAGAGCTTTTGAAACATGTTCTCGAATTAGAAAACTTCCAAAATATCATTATGTCATATATTTCTATATGTGCACAATTTATTTTAAATGTTTTCGTTTATATTTCATGAATTTTAAAAATATTTGTTGGACAACTTTTGAAAATATTATCGTATTGTTAACTCTTATACTATTCATTTCAATATACTGTAAGAGACGTTTACACATAATATATAGAAGTTACCTTTGGCTCAGGTGGCTAGATGTGTTTTATTTGTATGGGAGAATTTGGGTTCAAATCCAGAAGAAGAGTTGTTTTGTCTTTGTTTTTTTTTTTCGTTTACAAAATTGACTGAAACAAGGTTGTTTAATGATATTACGTGGCAGTTTAAACTTCAAACACTACATCCTAGTCAAAATTTGTTAATGGAGTAATAACGCTGATTATCGATTCGATGGATTTGAATTGTTCATGTTGAAAATTCAAATTTTAATTAAGTTTATGTGGTTATAATCACTACTTAAAGTTTTGTGTTTGAATACGATAAAGCAACTAAGTTCGTGAGGAATATATTGTTTTCCTGCCACAAATTAGCTATCAACATTCATTAGATATTCCTAACCCCTAAAACCTATATCGAGACATAAATATAAAAAAGTCAACCCAATCAGTAAAAATAATAAGTTTATACCTTAAAAAATCAACTTTTTATGTTTATGGTTTTTTGAAAAAATAAAATTTTTGTGGTATTTTTGGAAAAAAAAATTATTGTATTTTTGGAAGAAAAACTAAAAGGATGACATCTAATGGAATTTCTATAAAAAAAAATTATATGTCAATATAAAATAAGTTATAAATCAAATATTTAATTTTCCGCCAATCATAATTGTTAAGCAATGTCATCCACGATTCAGCTGCTTGTCTGGATAGAAATGAGACATGGACTGAATATGAATTAAGATTAACCAACATTTATGAATTGGGTGAAAACAATAAAATTGAGTTATGTCAAACAAAGTTCTAAAAATTGATTCAAATTGAAACTTCCAATTTTTGAAAAGACAATCATGCAAAAAAAAAAAAAAAGTTATTCATGGAGTACATTTTTTTTCAAAATGACATGATATAGATAAAAAAATATTATATGATATTCCTAATTACAATACCGAGAGTTTACATCTCTATATTAATCGAGAATGTCAATCAAAACTGTTAAAAATATTCTATTCTATTTATATTAATGTCATTATTTTAGAATTTTGTTTGTTTAGTAGAATAAAACAATACGGCTGAGCTACTACTGTGTTCATAATTGGAGTCAACAAATTATTTCTCATTTTTATCATGTTTAACTTTAATAAAAAAGAAATATGATAATATTTTCTTCTCTTATTCTGTAAAATAGTTTGATATTTTGTTTTGGCTGAATGGAAAATATACAACGTGTTAATATCAGAATCTTGTAACTATTTAGAGCTATAATATCAATTATTGAACAACAACAAAAACAGAAACTGCAATCAAAGAGGACCTACGACGAAAATAACACGTGAAGAGGACCTACGACGAAAATAACACGTGATGTCACAATATATCTTTTATTATCAACTATATATCAATGATAATGTCTACTACTTTTCTATTAAATATCTGTCGTAATGTCTTATTATTCTTTGGTTTTATGTTACTAGGATCCAGTTTTGTAATATATATATATACGTTCGAAATGATTAAATCATTTATTATACTACATATTAAAATATATATAAACTATTGATCCTATAGTGTAACTTTAAGTAAATGAGTATTTTAGATAACCCTTTTTCTCTTCTTAGATGAATAGTTTAAAAATGACACATTCACGTAATATGTAGCTAAGCCGGAACAATAGATTTTATTACACCGACTACGATGTTTTGGCATGTATCTTTGACACCACAACCATATAAATCTACTAGTCCATCATCATCATCATCATTGAATGGTCATCTATCGCATATGATATGTAATCGTACGTCAAATGGTCTTTGTATCATACATGTCCAAGCTTTCTAAGTGCTCTTGTAACCCAACCTAGAAGTTTGAAGTGCATTGCTAATTTTTAGCTCTACGCATTACTAATTTAACAATAGTTATTTACTTCTTCAACGAATCTCTAATTCAATGGCTGATCGATCACTAGTAACATAAGTCAAGAACTTATTTTATATTCTAGTACCACGTCTTAATTACTTTTATTTATTTGAGCTCCAATGTCTGAAAATATTCATATTATTTTAGAGCTATTTATCATAGAATGGTAAACAAGGATTAGTAAAATACACTCTCTATGCTTGCTAAGATAGTTATGACTAAATATATATATACGAAGACAGTTTTAAAGCGGATTGTCTATTTCAATCTTGTAAATTATTATTCTCCAAATTTTTAAATTTGTAAACTCATTTTTATCCTATTAGATAACCAACTATGAAAAAATCTTTTAATTAACGCAAAAAAAAAAAAATACGAAGAGAGGGTTTTTGTTTTTAATTTCTTAGCAGATTAGATCTTACAAATTACGTACGAGTAAGCTATAAAAATAATGTATAACCACGAAGTAGTTGTGGATGACTACAAAACGTCGATTTGTTCTTTAAGAGGAAGAATAAATATGCATTTAATAACCCATTTTTTGTAGTTGAACGTCGACCATTTCTTTAAGTGGAAAGATTTTAGTAACCCCAACGTTTGTACTTGTTAGATTTATTATCTATCACAAAAAAAAAAAAACACGTTTGTACATTTTAGTTTTATTGGTGTATAGTATTAGTAACTAAGAGTTTGAATATCAAAATTATTAATGTTATATGTCACCCTTGAAGTTAAAAAATGTAGTATAAATACGATATCGTATATGTTAAGTTTCCTTTAGGTTAGACTTTCTAGTATAAATACAAATCTTTGTATACGTCTAAGTATTAATACAAGAAATCATTTCTATACGTTTAAGATTTCTTGATAAGTATATACATATCAACCACAAATAATATTTTGTTTTTTTTTTTCTTTTTTTGTTTGGATGTTGTAGAGTGAAACTCATTACTACCCATCGCTGTTAACATTTTCATCCTTTTATGTTATAATGTACTGTCGGTGCGGACAAGTAGTGTTTGCCTTTATAAAGCCAATTAGAAATCTTGAACTCTCCACAGAGATTTTTGTTGTTGTACTAACTAGATTTGTCCACACACGATATGTCGACTGAGAAGGAGGTCGTGAGTGTTCTTCAGTATCTTGACAACAAAACTATTTTGGTGATCGGAGCTGCCGGGTTCTTAGGAAAGAGTACTGATCTCTCTCTCCCTCTTTTTTTCTTTCTTTCTTTTTAATATATTAGCAAGAATGCTTTAAAGTTTCGTGTCTAATTAGTAGTTGCAATTAATGGGTACCTTGGAAATATTTTATTTTCATATAATGTGTTTCAAAAAATATATTCATTGATCATACTAGTAGTGAATTCATCAGGTTTTTTGAAGGTTCTAAAAATTTTAAGATTGCGAAGCCAAACCCGAATTCTAATATTAAAAATATATATAGTTCAAGTTTAAAAGTTTAGAAATAAAGCAAATCTTAATAAATCAATCCAAGCCCTAGTTCTAAACTAATTCTCTCAGAAGCATTTTTAAATGACAAAACAATACAATCTTAATAAAGCAAATTGAATGCAAAAAAATGGGTTGGTTCTTATAATACTCGTAATTATAAACCCATGAACAGGTTAGTATTCACAGTAAAGTCTACTCTCAAATAGTAAGTACAGTATAACTATAATGTTATAGTTCTAAAATAAATCATATGAGCTAATTACGAGTAGATTGGTCTAGCTACAATGTAGGTATTCATTATCAACCTGTCCACAGATAAATGTTGTGGGGTATATTTAACATAACTTTTGCGAGTCATTTAAAATGTGACTATAACATGTACACTATACCATTTACGATCCAAAAATAACTGATCTGGCAAAAATTTATGGATAATAAGGACATTAAAAGCTTATATAGGATATTTTCTTTGGTAAATCTTACGCTTAAGATCTTCCTATTTACATAGCATATAAAGATACGAATATCCCATGCATGCAAGTATTTGTGGACCATTGTATTTGTTATGTATGGACGTACGAATGTGTCATTGTAGTGATCGAGTTACGTTACTCTTGTAATATAGATTTATATTTCCGATTTTATGTGTGTACATTATAAATATATATTTTACAAAATTAGATATTGTTAGTTATAAATAGTTGTTATGTTAACTTGTATGCAGTTTTTGTGGAGAAGATACTACGGGTTGCACCAAAGGTGAGGAAATTGTATCTTCTTCTAAGAGCATCAGGGGAAAAATCTGCTTCTGAAAGGTTCAACGACGAGGTTCGTATCATTTTCTTATTGATCGAAGAGTCACACATCACAGGACCATATAGTAATTAAGAATTTGCCCTCTTAGTCGAGGCAATAGATAATAATTACATATTTATGTTTCCTACAATAATACTTTTTTTTCTTTTCTTTTTATATAGACCACAAGGCCCATAACTATATATCGAGTGCCAAGAACCTCGACTTATCATAAATTTGGGTTTAAGAACTGTCCAACTGATAAACAAAGGCAGAGTCTACATCATAATTATATATTTAAGAATTGTTTTTGTCTTACTAATACATTAATTATATTGATAAAGACAAATTTTGATTAATTAATGGCATAGTATTTCAAATTTTAAATTCAACTTACCATAATTAAAATATTTTTTTTCCTATGAATTGTTCCACATGTTGTCTATAGATTTTGGGAAAGGACCTGTTCAAGGTAGTGAAGGAACAATATGGATCAAATCTAAATGATATTTTGGAAAAGGTCACTATTGTCAATGGAGACATTTGTCTTGACGATATGGGTCTAAATAAGCTAGACTCTGAGTTGGAACATGAGATGGTCCAGCAATTTGATGCCATTGTTAATTTAGCTGCAACTACCAATTTCGATGAAAGGTAACTATGAAGTTATAACATTCAACTTGTTTGTTATTATTATGATACAAATTTGACTATTACAAGACTCTAATTACTAGCTAAAATGGGTTTTCAAACGCTTAGTAAGAAATTCTAAATATTATTGTGAAATCAATATAATATGTTATCAGTCTATTGAAAATTTAATAGCTACTCACAATTTTGATATTATTAAATATGGTCTCTATCATAATATATGGAGTTCAAATTCAAATCCAGTCAGTATCAAATAATTGAAAATAACATTTTTATATTTTTATCACAGATATTGTTTTAATCAAAACCTTTTTTTTAAGTAAACATCCGATCAGGAACATATAGATTGGTTTATGTCATTCATATATTTTATGTTCAGATTTAAAAATAAGCACATATGAATTTTTTTAACAGTGTCTAACTTCAAAAGTATCTTAATCAATCGCAGATATGATGTAGCACTTGGGATCAACACATTAGGTGCTGCCAATGCCCTAAACTTTGCCAAGAGATGTGCTAAAGTTAAAGTGTTTGTACATGTCTCGACAGGTATATAAGATACACAAAATTGACAAAGAATTCACGATTTATTAAATCGGAAATGAAACATATTCATTTTTTTTGCGACAATCTTTTAACGTTTATCATTTATGTCTTTTAGTGTCTACAATCGTATAGTCTTAATTCATATGTGAAGTATAAGTTAGAGATTCATTTTCGGTTAATTTATAGTAATTTTTAAAAAATAAATTCAAATCCGATAAATGATATAATAACTAAGAACATTATTATGTATATATATAGCTTACGTATGTGGTGAAAAACCGGGATTGATCAAAGAAACACCTTACCGTATGGGTGAGACGTTAAACGGAGCTACCGGCCTCGATATCAATCAAGAGAAGAAGCTGGTTAAGGAGAAACTTAGCCAGCTTCAAGCCACCGGAGCTTCCCACGAGACCATCACACAAGCCATGAAAGATTTTGGACATACAAGGTGATCCTTATTTACATTGTTCATATGTCAAAGTTGTAGTTATAACCTCATCGTTGAATAAAAATTCTAAATTTCTTCAATATATAAAATAGGGCAAAGGTTTACGGATGGCCAAACACATATGTGTTTACCAAGGCAATGGGGGAAATGATCGTTGGGGCGAATAGGGAAGATATGTCGCTCGTGATAATCCGTCCTTCGATTGTTACAAGCACCTACAAAGAACCATTCCCGGGTTGGACCGAGGGCATCAGGTAGAACAAGAAAATTAGTTTGATTGAAAATTTATTAGTCTTTTAACAACAATGAAGTGAAGTAATGACTCTTTGATGTATAGGACAATTGATAGTCTAGCTGTTGGATACGGTACAGGCAAACTCACATGCTTCCTTGGTGATCTTAATGCTGTTTCGGATGTGGTACCTATGTTCATCTTTCTATATATATGTGACTTCTTTTGTATAATATCATAGTCTCCACATAGAGAAAATTTATAAATATATGTTTGATGCATTTGATGGACCAGATACCTGCGGATATGGTTGTTAATACAATCCTAGTATCAATGGCTGCTCAGGCTGCTAGAGAGAAAGAGACCATATATCATGTGAGTTCTTCAATGAGAAATCCATTCA
>NW_006238919.1:6039638-6050519 GCF_000375325.1 Capsella rubella
TCGGGTCGGAAAAATAGAGATTTTGGGTTCTATTCCTAGTTTCCATAGATACATGACCATGCATTATGTACTTCCTCTGAAGGTAATGTTTCTGACCATATGTCTTGACTCGTGTGTCATCCCTACTGATCGGTATTCTTAACTATGTCCTATATGTAGGGACTTGAGTTACTCAACATGGTACTTTGTAAGTCGTTAGAGAAGAAGTTTAAGGAACTCCATAGGAAGATAAATTATGTATGGAGGCTTGTTGATCTTTATCAGCCTTACCTCTTTTTCTATGGAGTGTAAGTTTTTTTCCTAATTCTCAATCTGGCTGAATCATTTATATATATAGATATTATAACACAAATTATGTATAATTACACGCAGATTCGACGATACAAATACAGAGAAACTACAAAAACTGTTGCCAGCGACGGGAATGGAGACCGAGATCTTCTATTTTGATCCGAAGATTATCGATTGGGACGACTATTTTGTGTATACACATATTCCAGGGCTGGTTAAGTATGTCTTCAAATGATTTTATTTGTAATTTGTAGTAAGTATATTTGTCTTATGCTGTCCCAAAGAATTTATGAGAATTATGTAGATCGTACAATTGTATCAGCTAAGACAAGTAGACAACCGTACTTGTTATGACCACGATATGTAAAATGTACAACATACAAATTTCTTATCTACCTTTTGTCTTCTTAATAATATTGTTTTTCTTTATCTCAATTCTTTTCCTCAATCTTGTAGGTCATAAGTGTCTATCTATCTTGTCTTCAAGATAATATTGTAAAATGCGACAGATTGATTAATTTGGTTAGAAAGTCTTGCTACTTGCTATAATTAGAAAGAACTGGATAAAAAAAATATTTTGTTTCTTTTTAAGGATAGTTTTGTCGGCATGCTCTGCATGCGTGAACCGTACCTCTAAAAAATATTTCAAGACTTCAAAGATCCGGCCATTTGATATTTCGTGTGGAACAACATTATTGCTTTGAAGTTTTTTTCAACTTGGAATATTAATGATTTCTTATACGTAAGAGAGTATGTCATTTTTAATTTCTTATGTTTCTTGAGAATTAAGGAAGTTTTGTTTTTTTTTTCCTTCAAAATGACAACTATGTATTAAAAGTTTTTAAAAAAAAAACATTTCAAGGAGTACAAAACAGGATAAGAAATGTCTACCAACGCAAACTTATTACATTAATATGGAACCAGAGAGACAAGAAAGCATCCGATGCCTACTTTTAGAGTGAATTTGACATCTTGGGTCGCTTTATAAAGAGCTGGTCATGACCTAACAACTTTGGCTGATCAAACTACAACAAATTGTAAGATACCATAAAACTGCTTCTATCCTATATGATCTTTCAGATTTTAGCATAATATTCCAAACTAGGTCATGAACAAAGTATGGAGCGGTTGGATTATTGGATCTAGGAAGATGATGGACCAATCAATGGGAGTGTTATTCCCTAAATGAGTAGATCAGTTGAGGTTAGGAGGCTAATCAAAAAGCAACCTCACTAGATAAATTCAATAGAGTGTCGTTAGAATTAATTAAATTATAAAAAGAGAAAAGGAAAAGAGAAATAAGGAAACACTAATATCTGTTGTTGTCCTGGCCAGTCCACATCTCGTCCAATATTTGTACATAATCAACGATCAATAATTTTATGAGGAAACACTAACATGCTAAATCCTTAATATTAATGGTAATCTAACACACAAAAGAACAAGAAACAGAGCAATAAAGAAGAAGAAGAGGAGTATGCTTGGATTGTTATTTTTTTAATTTTCCTGTGGAAAGATCCTAACTTTATGGCACAGATTCAAAGATATAATTTCAATTTTCAACAACATTCGCTACCAACCTTTGTTATTTATCGCAATCAAGATATGAAACAGAGCAGGAAAATACTAGAGATATCGCGACGGTGACGCAACGGTGATAAAAGACGACGGAGCGAGATCACGGCGGAGAGAGAAGTTTTTTTCGTTTGTGACTTGTGTGAATGAAAGAGAGAGATGGAGAAAGTAATATTGTTTTATTAATCTATAACAAAATCGTTGCGCGAACACTTTTCACTATACTTTTTCCTTCAAATTATAGGCTAAAATTGTAAATTATTACTATAATAAATTAGATGTTAATAAAATCTTTTTTCGTGGGTCTTTCTAGTGGGACTCCCGAATGGGCTCAATATAAAATAATTTAGTCTAGAAATTTTTTATTTACAAAATTAAACAAGACTACTTAAAAAAACCAATTATCCTAGACTAATTAAAAAAAAACAATTATCCTTTTTTTAGTAGAAAAGAATTGACTAGGGAAATAATTTAGGTTTTAACGGAGGTTTTTTCTTTTTTTAATTACAATACACGGTAATAAACATGTGTTTATCAAGGTGATCTTTATTTGTTTTCTCACGTTATAACCGAATCAGGGGCCTTTTTGTATGGGAATTGGTTTTGGTTCAAATTATTTTGTTTCTCGAGATACTGTACGACCATTATTTGTTTTCTGATACATGAACAGGTTGTCAAAGATTAAAGATCTCTAGTAACGTCGTTTTTTAAACATGCATGATTAGCTAATTAAAATAGTCAAAACTTATTGAAACTATGGACTTTGTTGTCTCTCTAATGGTCACATATTATAATTATATCAAAGCCCACTTTGTGGGAATAAAAAGACTGTAGCAGTTAACACTTGTGACTCTTTTAGATAAGCTTCATCCTAGGTAACCTCATGAAAAGTATTGTTCTGATATACTGGTCATATTTTAGTTGAATCATTAGGTTTTGTAAAAATAGAGGAAGACAGAGAGAAGCCATTGTAATGGGCCAATACATTTGAAATCGTATAAATTTCCATCAATATAAAGAAGCCCAAGTTAAAACGTAAGCATGGATATGTATTGTTTTTGGTTTTGACGGACTGCATCAATATCATAAATTAAATCTGTACTTTTATGTCCGTTTGTTCCTATTTCAATTGATCATGTCATGTTTATTTTGACATTTATTTTTGTTTCTCGATGTCACATTTGAATACGAGTTTGTTCATTAAAAAACGGATGCAACATATAGCAGATTGGTATTAATGATATGCCATGTAACTACTTTATTAAATGATCAAATTAATTAATTTTATTTTAATTAATAATATAATTTTTATTCAAAATATGAATTAAAAATGACATAATTACAGAAAATATGTTTTGGTCCTAAATATGAAAATCTTGGTTCCTAATTTCGGTTCCACAATTTCGTAAAATTAGCCGACAATACAAAACTTTTGTGTTTTAGGGTTTAATACGATTCTGTTGTTTATATAGTTGATTCAACCTGAAAAATCGGATTCCATGATTTTGGGTGCCTAACTCTCTGTGATTTTGATACCAAACACAAGTCTACGGTTATAACGCAAGTTTCCTAAAGCTGTTTGCCATTTTAATTTTGTGTCAAACCAAACTAATGATTTTTCTATATTCACACAAAAAGATATAACATTATTTATGCTTTGGTTGTACATTTCTCAAACTCTATTTTAATTATATCTAAATATCATTTTGATTGCAATCAATTTTATATATTTTCTGGTATCCTAATAACATAATAAATTTGACGGAACAACCAACATGTAGATGGTAGCACCGAAATAATTCATTTGGATGTAGAAACGAACAACCCCCTTAGCCTTGATCCTTCATTGAACACCAAAATTTGTAGGTTATATCTATCAAATTTAGCTCGATAGCTCATTTTACTGGCTATGTCAATTATATTATTGTTATTATTATTATTTCATGAACAATTATTCTATATTTATGCATAATTTTCTTTAAGTTACATCGAAGTTTGCTATTCTGAAAATCCTAATTCAATATCATATACTAGTATATGAAGTTCAAACTAATCCCATGATATCATATCCACCGTATGTACTAACCATTGCCTATGAGCAAAATAAAGATACCAAAAAAAATAAAAAAATAAAAAATAAATAAAGATACCATCATATTGAAACGATTTGACTAATGACACAAATTTATTCAGATTTTTTTTATTTTATTTTACATTTCGTAAATGATCAAGTAATCATATCCTCTATAAAAAAAATGGAACAATATCAGATAGGGTAAACTGTCACCATATATATATGTGTAACTTTGATATTTCGTAAGTCTAACTTATAAGAAAGGATGACTTGTAATTCTAAAACTCTAGAAATATTGAGGTTTGAGGCATTTCTATAAGTTTGAGATTTTCAATTCTTCCTAATGTATGGGGTTAGGTATTTTTTCTGTCGCTTTACCAAAATGTTTTGACGTTTCCAAGAAGTTTTAGCTTGTTATGTCATTGTTGCATAATTTATGACCTACCAAACCTAAGAAGACCAAAATCAGATTTTTTAGACAGTCCTCTTTCCTTTTTAATTAAAATATGTTTTGGTTGAATTGGCATAGATTTAAAAAAATAAGTAAAATAATCGTTTGCTAATTAGTAAGAATAGGACCCATGAAATATGTATACAAAATTAAAATATTTTGTGACATAGAAAAAATATTTTGTTGATATACGTTACGTCATAGAAAAATCCATCGGAATTCAGAACCATGCATATGACTCATTAATTAAATACACAATAAAATATTTTCTCTTCATTTTTTGACATTATAATCTGACTCCTAATTTTGAGAATTGCGTACACGATAAAATTATAAATGGAAAAATGACGAATTTTGGAATTAATTTATGATTTACAAATGTTTTTCCTATCCAAGACATTTTTTTTTTGAGAAAGTAAAATATTTTTCTACACTAAAACTTTCTACCATACATACTCATAGAAAGCAACTAAACATCATTTATCATCTATTTAAATATAATTTAACCAATAGAAAAGAATCTATATAATATTAATAGTCATAAAACATAAAAATATAATTAATTTATCTTGGAATCTAAAAGCATCAAATAAATTGGAACAATTGTTTTCTCTCCTAAAACATCAATTAATTTATAACGGTGGATACATACATATATATATATATATATATATATATATTAGTTTTTTAATTCGTTTCAACGTTTTCTATATGTTTAGTTCATGGGTCTAAAACTAATTTTTAGGAAGAGGATATTTCACATGTAGAAACTCTCAAATTTTCAAATGGACTGTAAGCAATAGTATGTAGCCAAAATAATAAAGCTGATGAGCGATTCTTTGTCCGGAAAAAATGGATTCTTTAGGAAGACCAAGACGACTCTTACATCAAATTAGAACCACTAGCCCACTACCTCGTAGTTAAATTTTAAAATATCAAATAAACTAACACAATTGTTTTCTCTCCTAAAACATCAATAAAATTAAAACAATTGATTCGCGTTAGAAAAAAATAGTGTTTAATGAAAAAAATTAGGTGCAATGTACTGCTCTAAACTAGAAGATAGTGAGACACTATCAACGGCAACCTTCCAATTCAAGACACCTACAGTTTAGTTCTGCAACATAAAACATTACAACCAACCAAAACCTAAGAAACATGCATGCATGGAAACTTTTCGTGGCAAACACAAACAGTAACACTATCCTTACTCTCGTGTAAGGTGAAAGGTTCGATTCAATAGTCAATACCTATATTTTCTAGGCTCTTGATCTTTACGTTCACTTCTATTTGAGTGTTCCGTGTTCCAAATTCTAAGCATGTTTTGTCTATTTTGTTATTTTAACGTATCTTTAATCATTTACCTTTAATGCATTCTTGGATTGTTGTGGCCCGCATCATTCTTAAATTAACAGTTAAAAAAACTTGACTATTTACTCTAATTAAATTATTTATCTATATATTTATTAGAGTATTAACTAAACACTTCAAAACTAAATAATCTAAATATATATCATAGAAAAAAATAAATATAAAAAGACGAAAATTCTATGAATCATAATTTCAGTTAACGTATACTGGAATTCAAAGTTTTATTTTTTCACCATGTTGTAAAAATGCTTTGATATGTAATTTCTTATTTTCCAAATACTCAATTATTTCTGTATTTATAGTTAGGCACGCAATATGAATATATTTTTTTATTTTCTAAAGATGGGTTACATTTTGTTTTCTCACCTTAGAGCTCGCAAATTTCAAAGCATGTTCTTCTTAGTTACGTGATTATGTTTTTCATATATATTTAATTAAAATTAAAATAAGAAGTAATTTTAACATTATCTTTTTAAAGTAAATGTAGGTAGGTCTACCAAAGTACAAATAGTAGATATGATGGGTCAACAAAACAGGGTCAACATTTACGAGTCTATATAATTCGTATCCTCAACTCCAAAGGTCTTATGGTTCAAAACAATCTATTCTTCTTTCTAATCTCATATCATCAGTGTCTCTTGAGTACATCCTCTTCAATGGAATCCAATTGCGTTCAGTTTCTCCAGGACAAGACCATTCTTGTCACCGGTGTTCCTGGTTTCCTTGCTAAAGGTACCAACTTAGACCTGTTACCATATAATATGTTAAGTTTCATAACTTATGTTAAGCATCAAAAACAAGATTATGTGATTCATCAGTCCAATTTTTGTGTTAATTGTTTTAGTGACTATAGTTCATTATAGCAAAACATTCACACTTTATTAATTATCACTGAGTCGTATACATATATATTGTTCTTAAATAACTTAAACTTTTGATATTATATAGTATTCATTTCTTCAACCTCTTTTTTGTCGTTCATAAATAAATAATGTATAGTATTCTTTTGCTCTTTCTATTTTCATCTGGAATATGTCTAATTATAATTTTAACTAATACTATCAGTTGTGATGGTGAACCACTTCCCTTGGCTTATCCGGGGGACTTAATCATAATTAATAACTTTCAAAAATTAACTAATAATTTTTTATAAATATTATAGTGTTTGTGGAGAAAATATTGAGGCTTCAACCAAAGGTAAAGAAGCTTTTCCTTCTCTTGAGAGCACCAGACAATGAATCAGCCATGCAACGGTTTCACAGTGAGGTACAACCAAATATTTTTTTAGGGTAAGTTCTATATATATAGTATTTTGCGAAATATGATTTGACTTACATGAAATTTTAATATAACAGGTTCTTGAGAAAGATCTTTTTAGAGTGCTGAGGAACAATTTAGGTGATGCAAATCTGAAAGCTTTAGTATCAGAAAAAGTTGTACCTATACCGGGTGATATTTCAGTTGATAATATAGGAGTGAAGGACTCTGATCTCTTACAACTTATGTGGAATGAGATC
The DNA here is from genome assembly GCF_000375325.1 of Capsella rubella. Classification (NCBI taxonomy): domain Eukaryota; kingdom Viridiplantae; phylum Streptophyta; class Magnoliopsida; order Brassicales; family Brassicaceae; genus Capsella; species Capsella rubella. Next base: position 6,046,918 of record NW_006238919.1, read on the forward strand.
GATATCATTGTTAATGTCGCCGCAACGACAAACTTTGATGAAAGGTGAGAACAGATTGTGGTCGATATATAACTTTTATCTTTATATGTTTTCTTTTAGTTTTGTATGATCGAAATCTAACTTTAAATCATGTTCCTTATGTATATACATATAAAAAAACGAAGATATGATGTTGGTCTTAGAATCAATACATTTGGACCGCTCAATGTTCTTAACTTTGCCAAGAAGTGTGTTAAAGGACAGTTGCTTCTCCATGTCTCAACGGGTGAGTTAGATAATTTTATTACTTGTTACAAAAATCATATGATATTTATTTTTATATGTGTAGTGACCAGTGCATGATTGTATTAACGGTTCATATATATATTGATAGGCACCTCAAAATTTGTATTTTTTGTAGCGTATGTGTGCGGAGAGCAATCTGGACTCTTACATGAGAAAACATTTCACATGGGAGAGACTTTGAACGGACATGGAAAATTAGTTATCGATACAGAAATGGAGATAATGAAACAAAAACTGAAAGAATTACACAAACAAGATTGTCCAGAAGAAGAGATTGCACAAACAATGAAAGATCTTGGAATGTCAAGGTCAGTGTAATTTTTTTTTTTTCAGTGTAATAATTAATAACCATACATCAGCTTTTATATTTATTGAAAGTGTCCATTGATCAAGAATCAAACTGGTCTTAATTATTAGGGCCAAGCTTCATGGATGGCCAAACACATATGTGTTTACCAAATCAATGGGAGAGATGCTTCTTGGTAACCAAAGAGAAACTCTTCCTATTGTTATCATCCGTCCCACGATGATCACTAGCACTTTTTCAGAACCATTTTCCGGTTGGATCGAAGGGTTAAGGTAAATATATATTCTTTATAGATTGATCATTTAAAACATAGATAGTGAAAATTCATGATACTCTTATGTCGTATGTGCAGAACCATAGATAGTGTGATTGTAGCATATGGCAAAGGAAGGCTTAAATGTTTTCTTGCAGATCCAAACTCAGTTCTTGATCTTGTAAGTTCAACTCAACTTAAGTAAGTTGTGATTTCTTAAACGAGAATTGTCACTGATCAGAGTTACATTCCACAGATACCTGTGGACATGGTCGCAAACGCAATGGTCAATGCTGCGGCAAGACACGCTGGGAAGTTAGGCTCTCAGACCGTTTATCATGTTGGCTCATCTTTTAAGAACCCTATCACATTCGAACAGGTTCACGATCTCGCGGCTCGCTACTTCACCAAAAACCCTCTTATAGGACGCGATGGTTCACCCATCATAGTCTCCAAAGGAACTATCCTGTCCACTATGGCTCAGTTCAGCTTCTACATGACCCTTCGTTACAAACTACCTTTGCAGGTACGTATCTTTTTGTATACTTTCTTAAATATTAATACTAACACCAAATGGTGCATGCTGAAAAATAGTGTTATTTTGTTGAAAACAAAATGAGTTTTATATTATGACAAATTCTTACGAATATATTTTGCTATACTATCAGATGTTGCGATTGATAGGTATAATTTATCCATGGTGGGATGGAAACAAATATAAAGACATTGATCGCAAAATTAAGCTGGCGATGCGACTGGTCGAGCTCTATAGACCTTATGTCTTGTTTAAGGGCATGTATGTATCATTCTTAAACTTCCCCTAATATCTATTTTGATATGCATTCTTCTAAATACTTTTTCTTATTTTGGTCGAGCTCTATAGACCTTATGTCTTGTTTTTGGTCTTTTTTTTTTGTAGATTTGATGATTCAAATACCGAGTTACTACGGTTGGAAAGAAAGGAGGTTAATAAAGAAATGAATGATGTATTCCAGTTTGATCCAAAGACTATTGATTGGGAAGATTACATCACGACTATTCATATTCCCGGCCTCATCACATATGTACTCAGAAAATAATTAAAACATTAAGATGTTAAGATGTTTATTATTTATATTTCTTGGTTACCTATAGATTATGTGAACTGAGTTAAATTGTGAATTGGTTGAGTTTGGTAACGAAAACAAGGTGTTTATTGCAATTATTAATCTACTTTTATATCTCTCATGTATTGAGTTAAGTTTTAGTTTTGATCTACGTACTAGGTTTTGTATAATCTTTAAATGTACTAAAAAATGGTTGTTAGATTTATGAATATATATTGTCATGGAAAAATGATTGCTAGTTATCCCTATATTAGTAAAAGAGAAGTACAAAATAGAATATGGGTCGGGTCAAAATTAAAAAATTAACCCGATTTTAACAATTGGATACTTCAAAATTGGATATTAAATTGGGTTTGAATACATACATCGGATACTTTCCATATCTAATTTAAGGATTGTATTATTTCCATAACTAATTTATGATTTCCTAATATTTCTCTAACTAATTTAATATAATCTATTAAAAAAAATTGTTTTTCTTCTTTCAGTTTTATTTGATCTTATTTTTAATTTATGATATTATACTATATAATATAAATATTTAATAAAAATTTAACTTTTTTTGCATATGTTGCAATTTGAATTTTTCAAAACGAACATATAATACTCAACCACCATCTGCTAAATATTTTGGAAATGGTTTAAAATCATTATAAGTATATAAGTATAACCAATATTAAAACTATTGTTACATAAGCATATTTAAAATTTCAGAATGTTTCAAAATATTATAATTAAAAGGTTCAAATATATTAAAAAATTAGAATTTAAAATATTGAAAATATTTTTTTGGAGACATATTTTTATTGATAAAATATATTATATATCAAACTATATAAATGTTAGATAGTTCACGGGTAGTTTGTTAAAATCACAATTATAATGCTAAAGCGAGTTATGAATAATGTTTTTTACGAAATGAATTCTGTTACGGGTTGGTCATTCAAAATATTATTGTAAATATGTAAGTTTTACGTATATTTCTACTTCTGCTACAAAAATGGTCAAAATGAATAATTTATCGACAAATATTTATTTCGTGCTGTTAAATTTTCACCGTGTTTTAATTGTATCAAAACTCAATATATGATTATTCACTCGCTTTTTTCTTTATTATTTCATTTAAACTTACTAGAAAAATATATGATTCACCGTAATCGATTGCACTGTAATAAATTAAAGTGTAACATATTTTAATCCGTTAAAAGTTATATATATGTAATTATTTCCCCCGCGCTGTAGCGCGGGTCCAAATCTAGTACCAAGTATAGGAGAATGCATGATCACACATGTCAGTATTGTTGTCATATAGTTCAGAACCATTATAAAGAGAACTTATGCTTCTAATTATGTATGATCAAGAACTTTGATTTCTCAGTGTTAAGCGTTAAACACGTTTCTGTATGCTGAGGCACAAAAACAAAATATTATGTTCAAAATTCAAGTATGTTCTCGCACAATGGATAGTTCGAGGTATGAATTTAATACATAATAATTGTGCATGTATGAAAAAACCGTTTTTCCTCTAACTATGAGAAGAAAACTTAGTTTATCAAGCTTGAGAAATTTAAAACATTTAATAGTTTCAAAATTAAATATTGAAAATTTTTAAATTTGTCAAATATTAGAAATATTAAAACTTTTAAAATTT
>NW_006238919.1:6050619-6050967 GCF_000375325.1 Capsella rubella
AATATATCGATAAAATATTCCTACGCGCTATTAACATGGTTTACTTTTATCATGTCAAAACTTATTATATTGCCATTTACTCGCTTTTTTCTTCTACTATTTTATTCAAACTCATTACACAAATATATGATTCAACCATTATTGACAACACTATAATGAAATAAAAATATAACATATTCTACTCTGTTAAAAATCGTATGTTTACGCAAATATTCCTCCGCTCTGTAGTGCGGGTCCAGTCCTAGTGTTCGTTATAAACAGTATTTTTACACAAGATACTTACTAGAGGAACCAACATAAACAACAAAGAAAACTAAATGATAATGGAAAAAAAAAAACTAAAAAAAA
>NW_006238919.1:6051162-6057950 GCF_000375325.1 Capsella rubella
ATTGTCGTCGCATGATCAGCTAAAGTAGTGAAGATCTCTATAGGCCAATATCCTACCGGTACATACTGTATATATTCAGGTCCTCAACTCAGCCACCAGTTTCCATTCTCGAGATCCTATATTTTCTATTATCAAAAAGCTGATGATATAATAACAGAATTTTTAATCTATCATTTAAATAATAAAGTAAAATACATAAAAATGAAAAGAAAAATGAACCTTCCATACGAGAATCGTGATCTCGAACTGACTACCTCATATGCTAGATATAGGAGAAATAGCGCCTCCTAGGACAATCTCGTTGCTGATTTATATAAAACCAGGTTTGCGAAGGTTAGAGGTAGTAGCGTATGTGTCACTCTGTAAAATATCTATACTATCGGTTACATATTAGAATGCAAAAACCAGTATGGTAAGCTGAGAAAATATTGAAACTATTGCTTGATATTACGATAACTATATAAAATCATGTTAATTTAGTAAAATCAAAAAATCCAGTAAAAAAATATAGTTTTGTTATAAGCCATAAATAGATTAGTGTTTTGAAATTGAACATAAAAAAAGCAAAAAAGAAAAAACAAATTGAAAAGAAAAAAGAAGCAAAACATAAGTAAGGTATAAGCAAAAGAAAAGTAAATGTACGTACAATTTAGTTTAAACTTTAAAGTTATATAGTGTTTTTATTCATAATTTGAATCAAACTTGTCTTCACTAAATAAAACATTGAATTTCACTATATATCAAGCTCATGGATTTTTTCTTATAAATTTATAAATATTCAACATCTAGGTTTTGTCTATCATAAACTATATTATGACGCAGATAACATTATTTAATAAACTAAAAAGTTGATTCCAAAAAATAGATAAGTAATTGAACGATCATCCGGTTACTCATAAGTTTATTTAAGTTCATTTTCTTCTTTAAAAGAAAAGTAAAATATCAACATCAAATTTTCATTCACCTAATGATCAGATACATTGTCTAGGTCCACAACATAGTAAGTTTATGTGTGGTGAGTATCTTTATCTCTATGTTCATATTTTTTTTAGTTTTATTTTCATTTGGCAAATACTTTTTTTAATGTAAGGAATATTTGTTTTTATTTTTTTACTATATTTTTAACTCACGGTTCACCGTGAGACAAGTTGTTTTTTTTTTTTTTTGGAATTTACTAATTTTGTTAAAGTTTGTTTAATAATTATTAAAATTGCATAATACCAATCATCATTAAATCAGTTTGATTCCACATGTCTTGTATTGGTGTTGTTATAAAAATAGTAAAATATATACAAACCCGTATTGAAGTACCAGATTTATAATTTTTCAAATTTTAATAATATCGATTCAAACATGTCCCATCATACAACCCGTCATGTAATATAACCCATATGTGTTATTTTAAACTTATAATATTTTTAAATATTAAAAGTTTAGACCTTTTCTTAAGTTTAGATATATCAATTTTAATATTTAAGATTCTTAAATTTTTGTATAGATGGTGAAATTAAAAATTTCAACATAAAAACCGCACTAAAACAAATACAAATTTTACATTTTCATAATTATTAGGAGGATTTTCAAAAATAATTATTTTACAAAATTGATTTTTTTTGGCGGGAAAATCTGAATTTTCCATTTTATTGACTTATTAATTTTTAACTATGGGTAATATGATCATTAAAAATTAAGAGTTGAAAATGGCCCAAAAAGGTATCTTTGCAAAAGGCTATCAAAGAAAGAGAATTAAGTAAAATTTGTATAACTATTAAGGGAACCTTCCTGCTCATTCAGATTTATATTCATTTTGATCATACATAATAAAATTAAATTAAAAAGTTCTGAATATTGAAACTTTTAAACGGTTCAAATGTTATAAATATTTAAACTTTATAGAATGAATAAAATATTTAAAATATTTCAACTCTATAAAATTCTTAGTATTATCAATATTATAACTCTAAAATTTTAACCATGAGTTTAATTTTTGGTCATAAATTGTGTTATGTGAAATACCTTTGCAAGCAATCATTTCAATTTTGTTTTGTTTTATAGAGAATGATTCAGGGTCATATAATATATAAGATCAAAATGAATTCAAATCCAAATGAGTATAAAGCTTCATTTAATAAACATTCAAATTGTAAAGTTTTATATCATTTATTTGATATAGTCAATTTGAAAATTCTAGAAGTTTTAAAATATTATAATTTATATATTTAAAATTAATAAAGAGTTTAAAATAACACGGACAGATTATATGACCGGACGGGTTGAAATACGGGACGATTTCGATCGATATTACTAAGAAATCAAAATATTATTAATCTCATACTTCAATATGGGTAAAATCTTCATTTTATAAATTTTAACAACATCAATATAGACCATCTATAATTTAAATAATTATGGAAGTGAAAGTTTAACTTAATATAAAAAGCTTAAGTTTTTGTAAGTAAATGAATGGTAAATGAGGTAAAGAGCATGTATGCACGGATGAATACAAATTTTTTATGCTTATGTTTTTTTTTTCCTTGGAGTGCAAATGAATTTTGCTAGGGAAATAGCTAAATGACAAATATTAAGAGTTACAAAATAAAAGATACGAAGCCATATATATACCAATAATTGTCACACTTTTAAAAGTCATAAAACATGTCATTTGGCTGATAGCAGCTATCCCCGGACCATACAGTGCATGTTATGTGATTGGGTTCGAAAGACTATTTATAGTGCACTCTGAAGTATTTAGTCACAAGTGTAACTACATCATACACATCTACCTTTTGATATAAACATTAGTTATTTGGCAGAACCACGCTTTTGCTTTACCCATACCCATAGGATCTGCTCGCTATCAGAATTTTGGACAGCGGTAAGAGATGGATATGTACTCATGACATTTTGTTTTTGTTTGTGTTTCTTGTAAGTATGTCACTTCACTACTTGAGCACTACTCCAAATTGTTTGATACCACTTGGATATATTCTAGTGCTACTTTAATTTGGTGCCACTTCGTCTTATCATTGGGTTTTTGATGCTGACTTGTAGTTGTTGGTAAATCCTGGTATAGAAATTAATTACTAATCTCAAAGTTTATATATTGGTGAAAAATACGCCGCGATTTAGCGAAATTATTGGCAAAAATTTTGGTGACAAAATTTGATGTGGCTACTTCTTTACATGAGTTTCTTTTTTTTTAACACTGGAATCCATTAAAATTTGTTGTGGCTAATGCATGTAATTAGCAAGTTTCTAAGGGTTAAAAGAAAAAAAAATGTGTAATAAGCTAAGAAATAATCTTTAGTGAAGGATTTTAGAAATCTATTCTTACATATATGTGTCCACTTCAGATTGAATGGAGCAAAGAAAGTAAGCAAAAATATTGCATGCCCTTATAAAAAAAACCATATAATCTTAATAATATAATTCAGCTTTAAGCTCTAGCCAAAATAATAGTTTACATTGCACGTTTTTGGTGTGGTTTTGACATATATGGCTCTGAATGGTCGATACTATGATCCAAACTTTAGAGTGGGCCGGGGACATGTGGTGCTTACTGATTATGATCCCAAAAGAAGAGTGGAGACACACTGCTCCGATTGAGACATCCGGTATAGCTTCCGTGCATCATAGCAAATCATTTACTTGAAAGAATCTATCTCTGGCAAGGGCAAAAGCGATAGGCCAGATTAACGAGGAAAGATTTTACAATACATTATTGATTTTGATTACATATTTTTATAAGTACTAATAGATCACTTTCCTACTTTTGCTACTATAAATACTCTTCTACTACGATGGGTTTATTAGTCTTATGAGTCAAACTGAAAGTCCCAAACGATGGAACTCAATTGTGTTCAATTTCTTGAAAACAAGACGATTCTAGTCACCGGCGCTACCGGTTTCCTTGCCAAAGGTATGCATGTATGTTTGATTTTTGTTAATTCACCATAAATTTATGTTTAATATTTTACCAATTAAGATTGGTTAGAGTGATGGGTGACTTGGTTTGTGCTTTGTTAAGACAATATCAGAGTTAGATTACCAGACTCTCTCCGTTTCAGTTTAAGTGTCGTTTTATAAAGTTTAAAATGTACTTGTTTTAGGTTTTCGATCTATACTGTTATAAATATTTTAACTTTAAATATTTTTATAATAAATTTATCAATAAAACATAATTATAGTATATTAGCAAAAGGTAAAACAATTAATTATTTTTCCGTCATAATTATAATATCTTAAACGGTATTTTTAAATGGAGGAAGTATAATATTTCCGCCTTAAAGCATGATTACTTTTGATGTATTTTTCTTACCGAATATAAATATATATGTTTCTTTTATTATTATTTTTTGATATTTATTAGTTTTTGTGGAGAAAATTTTGAGAGTGCAACCAGTGGCGGATGCAGAATTTCTTTTTACCTGGGGCACTAAATTTTAAGATGAAAAATATACTTTCAATTTATCAAAAAAAAAATATTAATATTTTCTTATTTATATTTTCTTATTTATATTTTCTTATTTAATATATATATTTTTTTAGATATTTAGATTTACTTATCTAACCATATCACACAAACTTAAACACTAAAAATAATATATTATATATATATATAATATTAATTACTATGATAATATTCTTAATGTTACTAATTTGCTAATTTTACTATCAATTTTATAAATAAGATATGTGTATACTATACAAAAAAATATGAACTAGTTTTTCTAAAATTAAACTGGAAAAAGAAAATATAAATATCTAAAATTGATAAAAGCATATAATTTTATAGTACTAATGAGCAAAAGGAGGCTCAAAAGGAGGCTCAAACTGACGTTAGTAATGCTGAAAAATTAAGGAAATAGTACTAATGAGCAAAAGGGGCTCGAACTCACGTTGGTAATGCTCAATAGCTGTCTATATGCCAGTTGAGCTAACTGTCAAATTAGCATATAAATACTTGTTAAATGTTAAAAAGTAGTATGGGGCACGTGCCCCACCTACTTACTGCCTGGGTCCGCCCCTGAGTGCAACCAAATGTGAAGAAGTTGTACCTTTTGGTGAGAGCATCAAACGACGAAGCTGCGACTAAACGCTTACGCACCGAGGTTTTTTTACATACCAACTAATCCTAATTAACTACCTAATATTTCAAGAAACATATCATAGTACGTAGAGTACATTAATGTTGTATCATTCTGATTTGTTACAGGTATTTGAGAAAGATCTTTTTAAGGTGTTGAGAGAGAATCTTGGCGATGAGAAGTTAAATAGATTGTTGTACGATAAAGTTGTCTCAGTCCCTGGTGATATTGCTACTGATGAACAATTAGGCATGAATGACTCTAATCTTATAGAACGTATGCAAAAAGAAATAGATATTGTCGTCAATGTTGCAGCCACAACAAACTTTGACGAGAGGTATATAGAGCTTTACAAGACATTTTATAATTTTTAAAATTATATTTTTAATGAAATATATATATTTAATAAATTCGCATGAAAAAAAGATATGATGTTGGGCTTGAAATCAACGCTTTTGGAGCTCTCAACATCCTTAACTTTGCCAAAAAATGTGTTAGAGCTCAATTGCTTCTCCATGTCTCTACTGGTAAGTTTCTTTGTTGTTTATATTATGCTGTAAAAATATTATTAAATTTAAATTCTTTCGTTGTTTTACATATATGGTTCTTTAAAACATAGATTTATTGTTCTATTCTAGCTTATGTTTGCGGAGAAAAGCCGGGTTTCCTACCTGAAAACCTAATTTTCTTGGAAGATATTCGTAACGAGGACGGTCTTCGACTGGATATAAACTTTGAAAGGGAACTGATGAAGGAAAGATTGAAAGAACTCAAAGAACAAGATTGTTCCGAAGAAGACATTACTCTTGCCATGAAAGAACTCGGAATGGAAAGGTGAATGTTGTTGATAATTGAAAACAACTCCTAGTTTTAACAATCAAAATGGAAGAAAGTATAATTTGTTGATCATTAGGGCTAAGCTTCATGGATGGCCAAATACATATGTTTTCACCAAATCAATGGGAGAGATGCTTCTTGGTAACCATAAAGAAAATCTTCCTCTAGTCATCATCCGTCCTACGATGATCACTAGCACTTTTTCGGAACCATTTCCCGGTTGGATCGAAGGATTAAGGTAAATTTATACCATTTTTAGACTGCATGAACTTGAAAATTCATGATATTATGTTGTATGTGCAGAACCATAGATAGTGTGGTTGTAGCATTTGGCAAAGGAAGGCTTAAATGTTTTCTTGCAAATCCAAACTCAGTCCTTGATCTTGTAAGTTTACGTCAATTAATATATTGTGCGTTTGGGTTTATATAAATACAAAGTAAAATTAAATTTAACATTTTCAAAAGATTAAACATTTTCTTTTATATTTTTATAAAATCAAATATGGCTGTCTAAACGCCAAATACAAACAGATTTTTGTTTGTGATTATTATAAGCGATATCAGTCATTGTTGTGCACTGAGAGTAATATTCACAGATACCTGTGGACATGGTCGCAAATGCAATGGTCACGGCTGCGACAATACACGCAGGGAACTTAGGCTCTCAGACCGTGTATCATGTTGGCTCATCTTTTAAGAACCCTATCACATTCGAACAGGTTCACGATCTCGCGGCTCGCTACTTCACTATAAACCCTCTTGTTGGACGCGATGGTTCACCCATCATAGTCTCCAAAGGAACTATCTTTTCCACCATGGCTCAGTTCAGCTTCTACGTGACCCTTCGTTACAAGCTACCTTTAC
>NW_006238919.1:6059543-6060379 GCF_000375325.1 Capsella rubella
AGCATTAAACGTTTGCATATTTAGTTATTCTGCCCATACACATCGGATAAGATTTTGGACAGCAGTAAGATAAGGTGGAAAAATTCGAATTGATAAAATGAATGTTAGTGTTCGTTTGAGTTTCTTGTAACCTCACAGCTTATCCATAATTTTTAAATTGTTTGGGTCGACAAATGTTTTTTCCTAAATTAAATTAGTAAATATTAAAAAAATCTTAATAATTATATTATATTAAAACAGTAAATCAATTACTCATAATTTCGTTTTGCAATAAGTATCCACATATAACGTATGATATATTAATTATCACATATTTTGATATCAATCATATTTACTATGATTCTACTACTTTTTAAAACTTCGGAATTCGGAACTATATCCTAATTGTCGTGGATTCGAAGTAAAATTTAATTTATTTTGTTTGGGAATAGCTTTTTTTTTACGGGAGATTGAATTAGTGGCATAATGGAGTTCGCTCCAAATGCTAACCACTTAACTACCACACCATTGGTACCATAATCTTACTTTTACAATTTCAATATATGAATTTATTTTTATAATGTTACTTTAATTACAGTAATAATTCTACGAAAAATTATACCATGATGGATTTTGTTCATTATAAATTTTCAAAACATAATTAGCAAAATTTCAATTCTTGTAAATAAATTGTAAAAAATTATTCACAATCTTACTTTATAAATTTGTGAAAGTTCACATTACAATTTATTTACAACATTTTATATTTTTCTTAAGGAATAAATCCATCTCAAAAATTCGGTTAGGTAGTAAACAAATTATATATATTTTAGATGAGACAAATTTAAGACAGTGAC
>NW_006238919.1:6066207-6073089 GCF_000375325.1 Capsella rubella
TTTGTGTCCTTACTAAATTACACTTATTTCACATTTTTATGTATGTATAGAACCGTAGACAGCGTGATTATCGCATTCGGAAAGGGAGTACTCAAGTGTTTTCTCGTCGATGTAAACTCAGTTTGCGATATGGTAATTATTTAACTAAACATTACTTTAGCTAAGTTTAACATTTCATAAAAAGTTAGTTTATGTCATAACTTTTCATTGGATGTGACATATACGAAAATCATTTTGACAGATACCAGTAGATATGGTGGCAAACGCAATGATCACTGCTGCAGCAACTCATGCAGGAGGTTCAAAGGTTCATATGGTGTACCATGTTGGCTCATCTCATCAGAACCCTGTGACGTTCGGAGAGATTCATGAGATTGCGGTTCGTTACTTCACCAAGAACCCTTTGCGTAGTCGCAATGGCTCGCTCATAACTGTCTCGAAATTGAGGTTCATATCATCCATGGCTTTGTTCAGCTTCTACATGACCTTACGTTACAAACTACCTCTCCAGGTACTAATAGTTCGACCAATACATTTATACGTGAGCAGTACTTGACTACTATTTTTTATCAAACCAAACCTACATATGATCTCGTTTATCTATAAAATCTAAACTATAACCATTCTTTTCTAAACCCAAACCGAAATATACTTTGGTGTAATTACAAATCTAAACCTTAACCACTATTTTATAAATTCAAACAAAAAATGTATAGTTTCGTTATTTATAAAATCTAAACTCTAACCACTCTTTTATAAACTCAAACCACAATATAAATTTCTAAATAAAAATCTTACATAATTTGTTTTCTTATTTTTATTTTTATTTTCTGATTTTAATTTTAATTTTTTTAAATAGAAAATAACATGGCATATTGTTGTATTTTGATTGGCTAATTAATAAGTATTTTCTAATATTGTTAATTCTTTTTCTTTGGGTTTTTTCTCTTAATCAGTTACTAAAATTGATTGATATTTTTTTTGGTAGTTACTAAAATTGATTGATATAATATACCCTTGGAGAAAAGGAGATAAATACGGAGACAAGAACCGTAAAATAGAGTTGGCAATGAGATTGGTAGAGCTATACGAGCCTTACGTACTCTTCAAGGGCATGTACGTATTAATTACTTTCAAATTATTAATTAGTTTTCTACTTTTGATAGTATACCTGAAATGCATATACATAAATTATGTAACATAATACTAATAATGTTATTATTATTTTCATAGATTTGACGATAGAAACACCAAGAGCTTATGCGCAAACCAGAAGGAAGAAGAGAGCAAGAATTCAGAAAAAATGATGTTTGATTTCGACCCAAAAGTCATAAACTGGGGAGATTATCTCACAACAATACACATTCCTGGTCTCATCACTCACGTACTTAAAAGATAAAACCACATGCAAAAAGAAAAAATTATATTACATTTCTGCATGTATATGATATCACTAATAAGACATATATATTTATTTGTATACTTGTAAACGTTAATTCTTTTAAAATAAAACATATATTATCTTCTACTTTTCTATTGGAGAGTACTATTTATTTGTGAATAATAATTGTATGATGATACATGATTTGTAAATTTGTTTAGCTTCGTATAAGCTTATTGTTGGTTTGTTCATTTTACTATATGCGATGTCATTTTATAACATGTCATCGCATATAATATAATATATATAACATTATATTATAGAACACTAATTAGTGTTCTATAAAAACAATTTAAGAGGTTTAAAAGTTCATCTATACAGTAGCTAGTACGAATTGGTTTGTTACTATAATAAGAGAAACAGTCACTAACTCACTATACGGTTTAGGTCTACTACGTGTTTGAATGGAATCGAACATACGAGAGACACATGACGAAGAAGAATAGAGTAAAAATATATAAGAAATTACACGCAAAAATGCTTAAACAATCACGATCGTTGTGCCAACTTTGGTAAGAAAAAGGCAATGGTGCCTTATGACAAATTCACGACTTTTAATAAGATATCTTTAGGTTAGCTTGTGTTTTTTTTTTAATCGAAGTTCGAAGATGAAAAGTGGAAATAAATAATGTAAAGACATAAAATACTAGTTTAATCATTTTTGTGAAAAATGAATTTTGTTTGTAAGTTTTAAATAATAAAAGATGATTAACCAATCCCATAATGCCAACTGCCTAGACGATACCTATTACTATATAGGCAAATACAAGTATTTTTCTCTGCTTGGGTACTGTAATTGCGGTGAATGCTTATGATTAAAAATTGTGAACATCAATTCAATTCAGTGGTTAAAAAACATTACGCTTGCTACAAGCTACAACCTGCGACGACGAAACGAACATAATTTTAATTATTTTTTAGTTTTAGACTCACGATAAAAACGTTATGTTAGAAGTGGTCCAAGTGGCGGTGGTTTAGTAGTTTTCAAAAAGAGTTGCGCAGTTCTAAGCCAAAGATTAAATTTTCTCAAACGTGAATTTCTCTTAAAAAAAAAGTTATTTGCCTGTCGAAATAGTATTATACTCTAAACCAGCTAGAGCATCTCCAATAAAAAAAAATTAGCAAGTTTCTAAGGATTAAAAGGAAAAAAAAAAACAAAAAAAATGTGTAATAAGCTACAAAAATAATTCTTGACTAAGGATTTTAGAAACTGAGTCTTACATATATGTGTCCACTTCTAACTGACCGGAGCAAAGAAAAAAAAAAGAAAACAAGCTTTCTTATTTTTTAAAAAATTAATGCTTAAAAACTTGTTAAAAACTTTACCATTAGAAAGATAAATTTTACTTAATCTTCCAAAAAAAAATAGCTTCAGATTTTATATTCTGTTAAATAAAATATCACTAACAAACTTGTTAAGAAATTTACTATTGAAGATAGAAAACTCGATGAATGAACTACTCACAGATTACATTCATCTTGAAGATTAGTCGGATGTAAAAGTCCGGTTTAGCTTCTGATTTGGTTGATTACCACACACCAAAATACTAAATTATATATATTTACTTGTTAAGTTGGATAATATTTTTTCATAAATTGATTAAAAATACCACATTTTTCTAAAACTTCTCCTTGACCTTCTGAAATTGACACAAGGGAAAAAAAAAAACTTAAAAACATTAACATAATTTGTAGTTAGATGGTCAGGTCAGTTCTGAACCAGCAAAAATTAAACTAAAATATTAACCGGTTCATAGTCAACCAAATTAAACCGGTAACCAGAAACAAAACCAAAAAATTGAGAGTAAAACCAGAACCGTAGAGAACCGGAAACAGAAGAAAACCCTAACTATATAAATAACTCACTCATCGTCTTCCTCCATTTTCGTCTCCGAGCTTCTCCAAAAACTCATAGCAATAAGCTTCTAGTAGCTTCCTACTCAAACCTTTTTGGTAATAACTCTTCTTCTTTCAATGTCTCTGAATCGATCTCTTGAGTTATTTTTAATTCAAATTTCTGACTAATTTGATTTTTCTTTTTTTTCCTTTTGGTGTAATCAAAAGCAGAAACGAAAATGAAGGTTGCTGCTGCTTTTCTCCTCGCTGTTTTGGGCGGAAACGCTAATCCTTCTGCTGATAATATCAAAGATATCATCGGAGCTGGTAAAACTTGAATTCGTTGTTTGAATGATTAGATTCTGAGTTACTGTGAAAGAACGAAGTAGTTGCAATGTTGATTAGGGAAGCTTCTGCTTTTGCTTTGTTTTGGTTTATAAGAGTTTGGTTCATAGTTTTGGTTAATTGTATATGAGATTCCTTAAGGCCTTTGTTGTGTAGTGATGTATTGTGTTTTGTATTTTGTTATGTAGTTGGTGATGATGTTGATGGAGAGTGTTTATGAAAGTTTTGTGATGTTTAAGAGTGTTTATGAAAGTTTTGTGATGCTAAGTAGTATGAATCTCTGATTAAGAGAACATAGTTTTTGTTACTTTTATATAATTCCTTTAAGGTCTTGGTTGTGTAGTGAAGTATGTATTCATTGTGTTTTGTATTTTGTTATGTAGTTGGTCCTGATGTTGATGGAGAGTGTTTATGAAAGTTTTGTGATGTGTAATAGTATGAATTCCTGATCAAGAGAACGTTGTTTTGGGTAATTTGTATATGAGATTCCTTAAGGTATTTGTTGTGTAGTGAAGTATGTGTTCATTGTGTTTTTGTAGTTGGTGCTGATGTTGATGGAGAGAGCATTGAGCTTCTTTTGAAAGAAGTGAAAGGTAAGGACATTGCTGAGCTGATTGCTGCCGGTAGGGAGAAGTTAGCCTCTGTGCCATCTGGTGGTGGTGGTGGTGCTGTTGCAGCTGCTCCATCAAGTGGTGGTGGTGCTGCTCCTGCAGCTGCTGAGAAGAAAGAAGCTAAGAAGGAAGAGAAAGAGGAGTCTGATGATGTAAGCATTTCGATTTTGTTCTTGCTTACTCTTTTGTTATGATTCTTGATATTGGTCTTTTATCTGACTCTTTGGTTATATCTCTCAATGTTGATGCAGGACATGGGATTCAGTCTCTTCGAGTAAGATTTTCGCACACGGATATGAATCGAGATTTTATTTTTGGTACTCTTAGTGGAACCATTTTTTGCTCCTCTCTTGTAGTTCTTTGTTATCAAAGATTCTTGGATTACCAATTTGACTCCTTAGTTAATGAAGCAAGAAGCTTTTTTCCTTTTGGATTTACATGATAGTTGGCTTCGTAATTAATCTGGTATGAGCTAATTTACATAGCTCATAGTATATCATTAAAACACTGCATAAATCTGCGAAAACAAATTCATTACAACATTAATTTAAAAGCCATGGATTGATATGTGTAAATATCAATACATATTTCAAACAAGTGTTAAGCTTATTATTGAAAGGAGACACCATTCTCCGGAGAACTCAAACTAGGAGGGCATTCGTTAAGTGAAAGATTCTCATGAACCAGTCACGTTTACACCAAGTTAGAATGTGGCCTATGGTGACTCCACACACAACACCAGGTACATAGCTTATAGCTGCTGCAATCCAGCTCAATACTTGTTCGTCTTCTTCCTCTTCTGCATCTTGATCTTGCTTTGTTGTTGCTTCTTCTTCGCCGCAGGTGTTTTGGAGAGGAAGGTCGCAAAGACTGGAATTCTCTGCGAATGAAGAACTATTCTGGCTTTGAAACTGAGTGGCTTGTGGTATTGGACCTTCAAGCCTGTTGTAAGAGAAGTTCACCCGCTCTAGAAATGTGAGTTTCCCGAGCTCTGGTGGGATTTTGCCGGATAAATTGTTTTGAGATAGATCTAATGATTCAAGATTGGTCAAGTTTGACAGAGATGGTGGGATACGGCCTATGAAAGCATTGTTTGACATGTTGAGCACAATCAGTTCCTTGAGTAAACCGATGGACTCGGGGACTTCTCCGTCAAATCGGTTTCCAGAGATATCAATGGTTTTGTAGATTGTGAAACCACTCCCTACTAGCTCCATCTTCAATCCTTTGGCCGTCATAGTCACTGAGTTATGATAGTTTCCAGCACTACGTCCCACACGTCCCGCATACCTACTCGGCATATCATCTATAATGATTAAGTGTTTTACATACTTGATCATATTCTACAATGTCCACGACCAATGATGACATTGCAATCCAAAGCGCAAAGTAATCTGATGAAAAGACTCCGGTGAAGCGATTATCTGAAATGTCAAAGAGTCGCAGCTTTGGGAAACTCAGAGAATCTCCTGGAGAAGATATTGGCCCATAGAATTCGTTAGAGCGAAGGACAAGAATCTGTAAATTATGAAACAATCTTAACCAGAATGGAAATGTGTCACTGATTTTGTTGTTTTCCACGTTTAGAAACTCGAGTTCAGTACAATTGATAAGGGACCTGGGAAGTTCTCCTGATAACCGGTTGTGACCAACGTTAAGTGATCTCAAGTAATCACTAATTGATCCCTCTCGAAGAATACCAGAAAGGTTGTTATTCTGAAGATGCAGGACCGAAATACGTGTAAGATTCTTAAAACACTGTGGAATCGAACCGCTGAAGTTGTTGTTGGATAAAACAAGTGTGTCAAGAGAAACCAGTTTGCATATTGCCCTCGGAATCTCTCCCGAAAACCGATTGTCAGAGCCGAAAAAGAACTTAGTAGAGTTTGGTAACAAAGGAAGATCCTGGAATGTGTTTGAACTTATATCAAGCATTTCTAGTTTACTTCTTTGAATAACACTTGCTGATCCTGCAAAACAACTGAAGGAATTATAAGAAATGTTCAAAAACCACAACTCTGGCAGTGTCCATAACCACTTTGGTACTTGGCCTTCAATTTGGTTGGCAGATATGTCTAAATAAGACAAACAGCTGGTTTTGGTTTGTAGAAACTTGGGAAACTCAACAATATTGCTGGAAGATAAACTCAAGGTGGATATGGATGAAGAAATAGGGAGAGTTGAATTGATCTTCAAACTAATCCCTGAAATATCCAAATAATCAAGTGACATGAGAAGCTGTGAGAAAACACTCATGTCAACCTTGCTTCTTGTGTTAAGATAAGAGATGTCAAGGAACATAAGTGACTTGAGATGCAAGAAGATGCTGAAATCGACAATGCCTCTCTCTGTGTTCCATAAAGAGAGGTCAAGATAAGAAAGATTGACTAGTTTCGATATAGATCGCGGGATTGGTCCGTTGAAATTGTTTTCTCCAAGGAATAAGACTTCAAGTTTAGTTGGAAAAGAGATATTTCCAATCTCCAGAGGACCACTGAAGTCGTTTCTTCCCAAGTCAAGTTCTGTCAGCGAAGAGATCATGAAGAGAGACGAAGGAACTTATCCGGAAAACAGATTTTCGTTAATCTCAAAATTCTCTAGTTTGGAGAGTGTACTCATGTTAGGCGGGAGCATACCTTCGAACTGGTT
>NW_006238919.1:6073189-6073491 GCF_000375325.1 Capsella rubella
TTGACTTAACAAGTCTCCTGTGATAAATGTTCGGTCATCTTCCACAAAGATTATAAATTTCTAAATGGTCCACAAAGCTAATCAAGTATACTTTTGAAAAATGGCTACTCTTAAGAAACTGTGCTATAAATTAACGTGCCTAACCTAGAGTAGACAATCATAATCATATTAGGTAGACCAAAGAAGGAACTAAAGAGTCGCAAGTGAACTAGTTAGTAGTTACCATCTGCACACTGGTTGTCTTTTGAGACATAAACCCCGAAAACTTGATAAGTTAGGGAACTGAAGTAACATTAGAAGTT
>NW_006238919.1:6073591-6086446 GCF_000375325.1 Capsella rubella
TTTGGCAAAACTAAGAATAATTATGTTCAGTACTATCAAGAAGATGATGCCACCAACTTAAATCAGCTCGGGCACAACAAACATATCCCACAGTTCGATCCATCTCAGATTAACGACAAAGTTCAGATTAGCCGCAAGACCAACGTCCCAGCACGGAACCAATCACGGGGTATGGATCAGCAACGATTGTTCAGAATCTTTGAGAGAAGAGCAAAGATGCTAAGATTTAGGAACAGTGACATTAACTATCTTAACATCTTGGTAAGGCCTGTCGTTCTTGTCAGTCTTCACTTTCTCTATACCCTGTTCATTTGGGTTTTATGGTTAGATATAAAGCCACACTATAGCCAACAAGTAAAAACATTCGTTTTGGTTGTCAATCATACCTGAACGACGTCCATTCCCTTCACAACTCTTCCAAAAACAGTGTGCTTATTGTCTAGCCACGGTGTAGCCACCGTTGTGATAAAGAATTGAGACCCATTTGTGTTTGGGCCAGCATTTGCCATAGACAATGTGAAAGGTCTGTCATGCCGTAGACTGCAGGTCAAGAAGAACAACAACATATCACAAACTAAGTAACATTTCATTTGTTTCTAAAGGAGGGCTAAATTCAAAGCAGGCATGGCAGTAAGAAACGTTTACCTTTTGTGAAACTCGTCTTCAAATTCTCTGCCCCATATAGACTGTCCTCCAGTACCATCCCCAAGAGGATCTCCAGTCTGAACCATAAATCCTCTGATAACCCGGTGGAAAAGGTGGTTATCGTAATAGCCATTTCGACAGTGTGTTGTGAAATTCTCCACAGTTTTGGGACATTCTTCTGGATAAAGCTTCATGTGAATGTCACCCAGCGAAGTATGCATGATCTGGATAATTAGGAGTTAAAATCATTACTGTGTTAAAGATCCAACTTACAGACTATGTAATTAGTAATAAAGATGCAAACATCGTGGCTTGTGAAAACATACCACATTCTCTGGAAGCAATGTTGTGGCTGAGTTTCCAATATCTGAGGCAGCCATAAGTTCATCAGCAGCAGGCTTCTCGTTGAACACATCTCTCCCTTGGCTTGCATCTTCAGGTTCTTCTGGTTCTCTCCGACTGCAAAACCAATTTGTTGATAATAAATTCATAGTAGGCCTCGGCCAGGGGCGGAGCTATAGAGTGACCACGAGGGTCAATTGACCCTTATGGATTTTTAAAAATTGTTATTTTACTGGTAGTTTTAGAAACAAATTTAGTTGAATGGTTTAAAATGTGCTTATTGACCCCCACAAAATTTTGTTTGAAATGGATATTTTAGATTTTAGAATCAAAATGACCCATTTGCTCAGAAAAAAATCAAAATGACCCATGTAAATGTCACGGCTGGCTCCGCCACTGGCCTCGGCAATATCAAGGTATCTCTAGGGATATATAGAAAAATATAGAAGATATTTCTACAAATTAGAATCTAAAGGTGGGAAAATATGTTTCTTTCTCCCGCAACATTTTAGCACAATATGAGTCACATACCTGAACATATAGATCCTGTGTTTCTTGAAGGCACAGCAGAGAATAGTCGGATCAGTCAAAGGCTCCTTGCTTTCATTTACATTTGCCGCAGCTGCTGGAATCTTCCTAACTTTCTTGCCTCCTTGATCACCTTGATATAATGCAACTCTCAGATACCTTTCATTACTCTCCACCTTTCCAAGGATCCTTGCAACTGTATTGGTGTGTAAATTTATAACCTAGAGAACAAAAGGGTAGATAGAGAAAATTAGCAGTTGCTTGTTATCATTCCATTTACAAAGCATGGAAAAGTTCTGATACAATCAAACTAGCGAATCTGGTCCGCATTTACATATGATCTGCTAGAAATACAACGATATTGAGGATTTGTAATAAAGGAGCTCCTCCACACCCCCTTAGACACTCAAATTTACTCCAAAATTTTGAATTATTTTCTTCTACATTCACCATTTTGGCAGAGAGCTTAACCACTTAAATATATGGTAACAAGAAAAGTAACCTCATTAAATCCTGGTAACTTTAATCACCTAAGTGAAGGCTAGCCGGTGGTGAAAGGCTCAGGTCTTTAAGCTTGTTAATTGTATCATGTTCATGTGAGACAGGATACATATCATGACTAGACTGAAATGCTAGTCTATGGTACTTTAAAACGGAAAAAAAATAAGTGGATTTCTTACTTTTATTCCAAGAAGAGTGGCGTATATAAGGAAATTAGAGCTTTCATCAAAAACAGCATTGGGCTGCGGAGCGCTCTCGGTTTTTTCAAGGTCCTTCTCAACTGCCATTCTTCTACCAAAATCAATTGCTTCAAGCCTGTATAATGGTGCATCACTCCTCTGCAGATCTTGGGCCACCTAATAGTGGAATAGATATTAAGATTAATGTGAAAGCAACATGTAAGGAACGAAGCATAGAATATGAAATCTTACCTCAAGTGACTCATCATATACCCGCCTCAGTTTACCAGTTATAAACCAGAACACGCGAATCCTACGATCAGGAGATGTTACGGAAAACTGTCTACCATCTGGACTCACCTGAATAGAATTTCACTAAATTTAGAGACGAAAACTTGCACTATGATTTTCACCAGACATATCAATTGCTTATATCTGCATTTTAAGCACATAAAGAGATACTAAAGATACTTAAATGTCACACAAGTACCTCAATGGCAGAGATTGTTGTTTTGCACTTTGCAATCTCAAAGAGATTTGTATCACTCTTCAGTTTAAAGTTTACCCTACAGCAGCAAGTAAATGGTCAACCTCTGAACCATAGGTGAAAGCAGCCCATCAACCATACTTAGATTCTATAGATTATCAACTTAAAAGTTGGCAACTAAAGTATTTCTACTATCGTCTGCTCTTTGCGTCATTCTCAGTAATATGATATTTAACTACATCAGCCACTCACAGGAAACATGTATGCCCCTCTTACCCTACTGTCTACAACTAATAGAAAACAAACAACAATACCAAAATGGAAATAATAAAATTGTTTATGATAAGAAGTAAGACAAGGACATACTCATCCTCCGGAAACTGCAATGTCGTTGGACTCCAGTACTCAATGATTCCCTTTGTGTCACCAGAGATCATTGTGTCTGCAATAGGATTATACTTCATAACCTTAATTGGATTCATATGTATCTGCGCATAAAAAAAACTTTTTAGCTTTGTACAAAACGATGAGTCAAGAAATAGCAACAAAAGAAAAACAGATTGAAGCAAACCTCTCTGGAAGCAATGGGTTCGTTGGAACCAGAACGGGGATCATAAATGTGCACAAACGATGAGTTTCGGTCACTAACAGCAAGTTTGGCTTTGACATCCCCTTGCTTGTAGACCCACTCAACAGCACCAGGAATATATGGCAAAGCAATCATAGCCATCATGTCGTAGTTGACAACATCATATATTTTAACAGCATGATCATTTGAGATTGTACAGCAAAGCAAACCATCAATGCTAACCTGCATTGCTGAAACGAGTCATGGTTGATAACAGAACTAGAAACAAACACAAAATCTGTGGAAACCATAACATGTAACTATAAGTTCCTACCAGGTGGTCAACTATCATAATTCATTAAATAAAAAATAAAAAGATGATCTTTCAATCAAACATGGAGCATATGCCCTGGATTTGAGGTGACAGTATCTTAAATCTATAAAAAAACAGAGCTCACATTAAAAAATCACTGGCGATACTTACCGCTAGACCTTCAATTGGACCAAGATGGGAGCGGAAATGCTTAGCAAACTCGATACCAACTCCCTTTTTCTTCCAAAATTTCAAGTGACCTAGATTATGAAAGAAAACAAATTTATAGAAATGCTTCACTGTAATCCATATAACAGATATTATTTCATACTTGGACATTACAAAACCAAAATGAACTCATAAATTTCATAAATATCATAGAGATCAGAAACATTACCATCCATACTTCCACTTATAAAGAAATCAGCAGCTGAAACAGCAACATGTGTAACTACATCGCGATGCATATAACTTTTCTCATACCTGGAGGAAAAAAAAAACAAAAGATACAAGAGATTAATAACTTGCCAGCACACTGTTCAAGACCAATTCACAGATTACAAAGCATACAAATCTCATAAATTCCAAAAACAATAAGAA
Source organism: Capsella rubella (assembly GCF_000375325.1). Lineage (NCBI taxonomy): Eukaryota > Viridiplantae > Streptophyta > Magnoliopsida > Brassicales > Brassicaceae > Capsella > Capsella rubella. The sequence continues at coordinate 6,077,755 of NW_006238919.1, forward strand.
ACCAATAAGCTCAAGTTGAAGCAGCCATAAGAACCACCAATGTTTAACTAGGACTCACCAAAAAACTCAAATTGAAGCAGTAATAAGAACCACCAATGTATTAACTAGGACTTAACTATTGACACTAATTCGAGATCTTCATTGAAATGTGAGCTCGTTAACAAGCTTAATTACACTAGGTTACGGAGAAGAAGCACCAATTCGTCGAAACTAAAACCCTAAACCCCCAAAACTTGACTGGGCTAGATTGATGAGTAACAGAGAAAGTTCCAAAGCACAAGACATACTTACATATTAGCAGAAGGAAGCGAATCAAGATAAGCTTGCTCGAACTGAAGGGGACGCTTGCGTTTTCCTCGTGGAGCAGGTCCAGGTCCGACCAACGGCTCCTCCTCCTCCACTTCAGACGGCGGCACTGTAACCACCGCCAGTTCTTTAGTCGGACTCTCCGTTCCACCGTTCTTCGATACTTCCTCCATTGATTCCTAACTCTCTCTTCCTCTCAACTCAAAACTCCTTCGTCGATTGAAAGCAAAGGTTGCTGCAACTTCGAATTTTCAGAAAGAGAAAGAAGAGAGGAAGAGAAGGAGATTCATGAACTAAACAATTTATTGGGCCTGAAAAGCCCATATATAAATTGATGAGCCTAACCCAATTAGATATTTGCAGAGTTCGATTCTTTAGTTTGAGTTTTCGCTGTTGTTGTTGCAAACGACAAATGAACCGTTTTAATGTGTTGGACATTTAAATTGTAGTAAACGACATACTAATCCAGAAATGATCATAGTTATTAAAAGAAAAGCAATGATTTCAATTTATCACATGAAAATTCAAGGTACCCAATTAACTAACCATTATAAATACAGTTTTTAAGGTCTTGTAAATGTTTAATTGTTTACTACAAATTTAATTTACAACATCAAGTTTTATAATTTTCGATGTATAAGATAATGCATATATTTAAATAACAAAAAATAATATTTAGTTATTAATTTTTATTCTCGTAAACTACTGACTCTTTTCGGTGTGTCTAGTGTCTATATATAGACATTTTTTGTATATGTATTAAAATCCGAAAAACTGTGGTTTCAAAAAAAATCATTGGAGCATGTCTAGCTAATTATCTGAATAAGTCTCTTTTACTTATCACATATAGAACTGCCTAATTGAATGATTGTAAAGTTTGGTTTATTTAACATCCCATTGCAACCTTAGGTATATTTGAAAAACCGTACAACATTTAGTTTATTTAGTGAACCATTACAAGTTTAGGTTTATTTTCATACCCCATAATCAAATATACCATTGCAACCTTAGGTATATTTTTGCACATACAATTTGGGTGCGAACCTTATGATCCTTATTATTTGTCTTATGATCTTATTTAGTGTGTTAGATTTTACCGTAGGAGATGAATTTGATAATGATGGTTCCACTTTTTCAACTTTTGCTTTATTTCTACTTAATACAACTTCACACTTTTCAAACAATTGTAGCGAGTTGGTCTCAAAACTATTAAGTACTGATCCGTTTTTTCAGTGACTAATGACATTAATCTGCTCATGGGAATAGATGATATGCATGTTACCTAAAGGAAGCGACGTAATATAGAGTAGTCTGGATTAGTCCATGGGTCAACCAAAAAAGCAATTACTTAGACTTACATAGGTTGTAGCCTCTACTACAGAAGAAGCTACCGTATCAAAACACCTCTTCCTAAATTATATTTTTGATATTTAATTACTAATATATCTTTAAGTGAATTGTTGCTACCATTTAATTATTTGATAACAAACCATTGCAATTTTTAGTTTATTTATTTTTTTTTTTGGTAGGAATTTTTAGTTTATTTAATTAAACGTTGATATGTTTGTTTTATTTGGTGAATCATTACAATTCTTTTTTTAAAAATAAAATATTGCATATTCTCCCACTATATAAAAATATTGTGAGAAATAACTAATAGTAAAATAAAATATTAAAAATTTTAAAGAATTTACAAAATAAATGGAACACCTCTTTCCTAATTCACATTTCTCTATTTTTTTTCTCATTGTGTTCTCCCTCGGAAGTAGAACCCCAACTCTCCAATTCTCACGGTTTTACCATTGTTTTAATTCAATTAATATTTTAATGATATATAAATGTGTGCTAATTTTGAACTAAAAACTTAAACCGATGTTATTAGTGAGAATTACTTTGAAATAATTATCATAAAATAGTTTTTCCACGATATGCCAATATCTGATTAACCTAGTCTATATAATATCCATCTTCACTAATTTAAACGTTTGAGAGTCCTTAGAAAACATCAAATTAGAGTTCAGAGGCTGCCATATGTATGTGAATCATCTACATAAAGCTTTTGTAAATGGATGTATTTATGAAATATACATAATACTCAATCCCATAATTAGCCTCCCTCCCCTACCAAACATATCACGTGGAAGTAGGACATTTACATGAAGATTCAGACAAAACCAGTAAGCCTCTTTGAGGAAACTTAAATAGACTTCTCTATAAATAGTTATTATATTAATTCCTTTATTAATTAGTAGAGCAATGAGAAACTCTATTTGATGAGTTCTTCTCATATACAAAGACAAGAGACCAGATTCTTTCTATTCATTGATTTAACAAAAGAGTACGTGTATTGCTCCCTACATACATATATATGAAACAATTAAAACGTTACCTACATAATTATTGGTTCCATTGTAGAGCATTTTTATAGAAAATTCTGAAATCGAAATCTACACCCATTCAATTTAACTCGGAAAAATGTTGAACTGGAATCTCTAAATGTAATGTAGATACAAAAGAAAAAGTGTTAATGTGATAAATCCAGCTTATATATAGTTCCCCTTTTGTTTGTTTCTGTTTTCATGTTTGCTACGTGTTTTTGGAACCGACCGATCATGTTGTAAGCATTGACTTTTAACTAAACTATCATTTAGAAAAAATAATTTCTATTGATTTTCTTCGAATTTTTGTTTTAATATATTTGGCCATATCTACGTTAATGGAGAACCAAGGGAATTATGAAGGTTAAAATATAAATTATTTGTTTTCAACAAAATTTTAATTTTGGAAGCAAAAACTCGACCATTACTATATATCTAACTTTCTTTTCGAAATTTAATAAGTAAGTTGTGGGTTTTTAGAAAAATAAAAAAAACAAACATTTTCTCGATGAGTCGAGACTACAAAACTGTGTTAAGAAATTAAAAATTTCCAAAGTCGAGCTTGCTAAAACTACTACAAATGGCCAAAGTCGAGCAAAAAGTAGATTAGACGAGCTTACAGTTTATCGAATAAACGATTTGATGAACTATAAAGACTCCAAATTAATTATTTTTAGACGAGCTAGATGTATATTATGCTTTATCGGAAATTATGGATCCAAATTAATGTTTCATTGCTTCGTATCTTTCGTAGTTATAGAGATAAATGCTAGTATGTCTAGGCGAATTTCCAAAAATTCGAGGGACTTTGACGATTGATATAATTTAGAAAAGTTTGGCTGATTCATTAACACAAGATGAATATCAATACACAATGAGATTTTCTTATATGATACAATCATAGATCACATCTTAATATTTCAAGTATATCCTAATAATGATGTGACTCATCCTTCTAGCTTTTCTGTTGGATTTTGCTCACTTATTTGGGTCCGACCCTTTTAAAGAAAGGTAAAACATCCCCCTAAGAAAAACATCATCGATGTTCTAGGTAAACAAAAAGCAAGGTTAGGTGCATGGGGAGCCTTAAGAGAACTACTAGATCATTATTGGCCTCAAGTTCTTGGTGACACTTAACAAAGAGCACACAAGTAGATAAGTTCGTGATATTTGCTTTGCATCGGTTTATTGTAAGAAACATTTTATAATTTTGTTGAATTTTAAAAGAATAACATTTTAAAGCTAAACCATATGAGTTTTTTAGATCGAAAAATTGATAAGTAAAATTATGTGTTTGCTTTACAAAAATGTTTATTTGATATACATTATTTTTCTTCTAGACTTGTCCGAAACCGAGGCAGCTACTATATGATGATGAAACTCATTAGAGAAGAACCCAATCTCATGACTACACTTATCTAAACCCTACCCATGACGACGGTCGAACTTGGTGAAAGAATCAATGATTGGTTTGTAAAGTTTTAGGATAAGCCAAAAGTACAATTACAATAAAGCCATGCACGTGAACTTCTATGTATGTCATCAATGAGGCACGTGGGTCTTCTTCATTCAATTCCGTCATTTATCTTTCCACATCTATTGGAAAATGATTTTAAAATTTTTTTTGCTTGTTTTAAATTCAAAAAAAATGGCAGTAGTATTCAGAAAGACATCAATAATTTTCTTTATGTTGTGAATTGTGATGATCCATAAATGTGGAACTCATTTAGTTAGTTGTACCAAAATCTCAGTAAACAATAAATGACTGAAATGCATATTTAGGTGTATGATTGTTTTTTTTTTTGTCGCCAAGTTTAGAATTTACTATTTTTAATATATAGTGAAAATTAATTCAACCAATCATACAAAATATTAAAGAATTAATATGGTCATAAAATAATATGGAAATATGAATTTTGTTCTAAGAATTTTATAAAAATTAAGCAAAAAAAAAAATTCGAACAAGTATCTTATATATAAAACAATGAAACAAAGGGAGTAATAATTTCGGAAAACTTTTAAAATTTCTTGTTTTGGTATCAATTTTTTTTCTTTCCAACAATAAAAGTTTTATTGGTTAGAAACTTAGAATTAAATGAGTAGCACAAATAACGTGTTACATGTCTTGGTTTCTATTTGTGTGTCAGAATTATTATGAAAAAAAAAAGAACATTTAAACGCATTTGTACTAATTTTTGTTTCATGAAATGAAACTGTATTACACATTTCTTAAATGCATTTGTGCTAAGTTTTTATTTCATGAAATGAAACTATACTAGTGCTAATTATATTACGATGATGTTCTTTCTTAGAAATAATTATATCCGAAGAAAATTAATTAATTACGTAGTGCTAATTAAGATAATTAATAATAGTCTACATGGGTTTCAGGACAAATGTCATCTGACAAAAGGTCTTTGCGAAAAGGTGGAGGAAGAAAAGGAGGACGAGTACACATGAGCAACGCCCAATTCACTCCTTGGAAAAATGGGTGACGTTTCACGACTGTTGCACCTAGAGACGACCCTAACCGTCGGCTCGGGTCCTTGGCTAGTAGCTGAGAGATCAGATCCTTGGCCGCGCTAGGAATCGTTGGCTCTTTTGGGAATTCGAGAGCTCGAGCCACGATGTTTGCAAGAGTTAGCTCGTGGTCCATACCTTTGAACGGTGTAGTTCCGTAGAATAGCTCGAACATGAATATCCCTAGTGTCCACCAGTCCACCGCACTCCCATGCCCTTCTCCTGCCATCCACATTTTACATTTCAATGTTGAGATTTCATATTGGAAAGTTACATGAAGAATCAAACAGGGGAGTTGAGAATGGGGTACCTGAAACAATCTCAGGAGCCAAGTACTCATGCGTTCCAACGAAGGACATAGACCTAACATCTACAGGCTCAGCTACAAGCTCAGGACCGTTGTTACGGTGATCAGTTTTCTTCTTTCGCCTTCGGATTCTCGGGTGAAAGCAAGAGACAGCAGGAACGATACAGTTAGGAATCATGCAAGAGGAAGATGTGGTTTGATGATGGTCCATGCCTTGGTTCTCGTTCTGATCAGACGAGCCGTTAGGAGGGTTGTTTCTGTTCAGCACTATCTGTGGCGTAGAAGTCGATTCGTCACATTTTAAAGAGAGATCAAAATCGGTTAACATGATATGACCATCTGATCGAACCAGAACGTTCTCAGGCTTTAAATCGCGGTAAACAATCCCCAACATGTGAAGATACTCAATAGCTACAATCACTTCCGATACATAGAATCTGAAAAAATACAGTAAAGAGATGATGATGATGATTAGTAATGTGGAAAAAAGAAGAGACAAAGAGAAAGAAAACATGGTAGTGAGGACAAAACGAATAATAGAGATTTGCAATAATTTTAAAAACCAGAATTTTTTGGTTACGATTTTTAGGTATTGTGACAAAACAGCATTTGTTGGATTTGGAGACAAGAAGATGATGTTTTGGGTTTGATGTCACTATACACAAGGAACAAAAATGGACCTACAAGGTTGGTTTGGCTTAACGAACTCTTTTGTCTAAAATAGTGAGTTTCTGGTGCTAAGACATTACCCAAGATTCCTCTACCCGACCCTTTTTGTCTCCACTGGTCCACAATCAACAAACACACTCCACACAAAACAGAGTAAGAAACTGTGTATTCTAAGAACAAGTTCACACAAAAGATAAACTTGTCCGGTTCATATATCCATTTCCATAGAGCCATTGTTCTCTATATCACTTAAAGTAAAACCAGAATCTAATTGAGCTAAGCTCCTAATGTAGAAATGTAGCTGGGACCTTGGTTTTTTAGTAGGACAACCTTAAAAAGAAGAGATATCTATTAATGAAACCCATACAAATCATGTTTTTAGTCCCAAATTCTCAATCACTTTACTTTAAACCTTGTAGTTAACTTGTGGAATTGTTAACGTGTAAACTACTACACTAGTCAAAATCTGACAGATAACTTAAGAACACATAAAACAAATCAGATCTAATAACATATACCAAGAAGAAGGAAGAAGAACAAGATCCGGTTTTCTAGTAATTAATCACGTGATACAAAAATGGGTACATAAATGGTTAACCTCAACTAACTAAATGATATAACTTTCATCTACTACCAAACCAAAACTACACTATCGTTACCATTCTAAAGCCACAACTACTTTTCAAAATAAATTTCATAATTTTACTCTTAAATTGTAGGACCAAACTCATTAAAATCATTTGACAAAAAAAAAAAAAAAAAAATCATAAATAACCAATGGTTTTAAATTTTTTAATAGCTGTGAATGTGATGTGCTTGTGTTGTAACCACATGCCCAAATTATTAAAAAAATATATATATATATATATTTTTTTTCCTTCCATGGTAATGCATGCTACGTGATTTAATTCAATCACCTGGTTCCACTACAAAACTTACACGTGTCTTTAACTGATTCGTAACGAGATCAAAGTCAAACCCCACTAGTATTGACTTTTTTATTTTTCATCATCGCACCAGATTAGAACTACTACTAAATTATGATACCCTACGATACACGCACACATGCAAGTAAGATGCGCACACACACACACTTTTGTTATTCGTGCGTACATCTGCTTACATAACAAAATAAAAATAAAAATAAAAACTATATCTTATAAACAAAAATAGCCACTCTATGGTTTAAATAAAAAATACACTTTTCTAGCCCCTTTATTGTGTGGAGTATATAGACTTTTCCTAGTTTATTCAAAAAAGGCATTATCGAGCACATCAAATCAAATCACTAATCCATATTCCAATAACAAAATCTATACGTTAACATTCGTGAAAAAAGCATATAATTATGACAAAATTACGGAAAATTAAACTTTAGATTGAGTGTGATTTTTACTAAAATAATTATTACAAGTAGTTACAAATTTAACGGGCCTATGTTATATAATTAGTCTCTAATTTCCTTTTCTAAAAACTATATATTATAAATCATTACCCACTTATGTTATATAATTATGACGAAAATTACGGAAAATAAAACTTTAGCTTAAGTTTGATTTTCACTAAGATAATTATTACAAGTAATTTGACCAAAACCAAAAACAAATTATTACAAGTAACAAACTTAATGGGCCTATGTTATATAATTAGTCTATAATTGCGTTTTTTAAAACTATATATTATAAATAAATAACCACTTTATCTCTATGGTTTTTTTTACTTTAAATTTTTAAAAATACACTTTCTAGTCCCTTTTTTGTGTGGTCTAAATAGACTTTTCTAGTCTAATCTATAAAAAAAAAACATAATTCCAACAACAAACAAAAGTCATTATGAATAGTTAAGTATTGAAAACTGCCAAAAATTACTGAAGAAATTACGGAATTTAAATCTTTTCTTTGTGATTTTATTTTACTTTATATATCTTTTTTTTTTTTTTAACACTGAATCCATTCATTAATGAAAAAAGAGAGTAATTACGATATATATCTAATAATTACGATATAATTAGTGTTTAAAAAGGTAATAAATTAGTGATTAATTAACGGAACCATAAATTCAGTTAAGTGTTAAACTACGAGACAATTCGCCAGCTGGACGAGTCCCACTTCCCCCTGATTTCATCAGCTTTTTTAAAAATATTATTCACTTCTTTCGTAATTATTACTTCCCAAAGATTTTTTTTGAATTATATTTTTAGAAACTGAATATTTTTTTTTAATAACTTAACGGAAACTGTTACCTGACGGCGGATTCATGGAAACGTTTATAAGTTTGTTTCTGACGGAGAACATGAAGGTCACCGCCGGGACAAAACTCCGTCAACAAACAGAGCCATTTCGGAGAATCAATGGCGGCGTAAAGCGTCGGAAGAAACGGATGATCTAGAGATTCGAGAATCTCTCTCTCCGTCTTAGCTCTTCCTTCTTTGCTCCGGCTCGCGAGCTCTTTTTTATCCATAACCTTCGCTGCTAACAGAGGTAATTTAACGGCGGCGGTTTCCGTTACGGTT
>NW_006238919.1:6086546-6099132 GCF_000375325.1 Capsella rubella
CGGCTAAGAAAACAGAGCCGATGTCTCCGGAACCGAGACGGAGACGGAATCTGAGATCGGAGAGTGAGAGAGATGATCGGAGTGAAGGAGGGAGTTTCGAGGATGAGAATGAACCGTGAGCTGATGGTGCTGGTGTTAAAGCTGCGGCGGAGGAGGAGGAACGGGAACCGGAGCTTGTGCTTCGATTCACGGTGGTTCCGGCTGATGTGAAACTTATGCTTTGTAAATCGTCGGCTAAATCGTCAATCCATGGCTCCATTTTCCGATCTACTCAGTGACGACGAGAGAGAGAAGAAGAAGAGAGAAATAGAGAAAGAGAGAAAGAGAGAGAGAAGTAACTGTGAGATTTTGCCTTTTTGGGGATGAGAATCAAAAAGAAGATTACAAAAGACGATGGCATGAGTTGTAATTTAAGGGTTTGGGTATGACTCGTTTTGTAATTTTAACGTATTGGCTTATATTTAAAGCAAATTATATATATATCGATGGTTATGAGATGATGATATGTTTTATTTTATTTTATGGAAGTTAGACAATAATTAGGGAATTATTTGAGAGGATTTTATTTAAAAGATCTTTGTTGTTACAATTGTTTCAAAAGAGAGAAACAAAGAGACATTATAATCTAGGCCCCTACGGGGATAAAGATAATGACATATACATATTTTGTGTTTGTTTCTATTTTTAATTGTGATTATTAGTTTTTGTTTTTGTTGTATGGTACAATATTATATAAATAAAATATCTAAACATTGTCACCAAGGCACCAAGGAGAGGGACGTGGACAATTTGTATAGTGAACTCAAATCCTTATTGTACGAACCTTGGGTTTGTGGTCGGTCGATTTGGCCTTTGAAAACGAATTTATCGAGTCGAAGTCAGTTTCGTTGGTGTTGCATTTGGTTCAAGCCTAGGTTTGTTGCGTCAATGTAGAAAGTAAGGATTCCTTTGCGTACCTACCTCTTGAAAGCGTTAAGATTGTGATTTAGTGAAGCTTGTTAGGCTAATGGGTTTAGGTGTGGTGGTGTTTTGTCTTTTAATATTTCTCTGTGTTAGCCAGCCGGCTTCAGAATTGAGTTAAGTAGAAGGAGCACACATTGTTGATGTAACTGGTGTGTGAGGTTTTCTTTAAAGAAATCTCATGAATTTTAGCAAAGGATCGCTTTCACATTTTGTGGGGAGAAAATGCGAGTTAGAGTTTGGAACGCTACACAGTTGATAACTCTCCGTTTCGGGTTTTATGTGAAAGATTTCTAAGCTAGTTAAAGAGTATTTTGTAACTTCGCGGTTACAATTTGCTTTCGCCTTTCTATTTTGCAGAGGAAAAACAATAAAATCATTAGGTGGGTTTTAAGGAGTATGTTAGGGTATTAAGCTTTTAAATATAAATCAAAATTCATTAATATTGTTAAGATACTTAAGTTGGAGAAGGATTCATTTGGTGGGTTAAGAGACGCCACGTAGCGCAATCAGATTGGGTAAGTTTTTTTTTAATTATGACATTGCAATTTTTTTTTAAAACCATTTATTATGACATTACTATAGTTTCTATGGATTGGGTAAGTTGATAATTATATTATGACATAACAATTTTCAAACTTAATTATGAATTTGATGAATCGATGTTAAAAATTAGTCATACATGGAAAACACAAGTTAATTTTCTTATATTACAAATTATAAATTTATTTAATTTAAAAAAAAAATCTAAGATACCCAACTTAAAATCCTACCAATAAACACATCTCAAAACTAAAAACAAAATTAAAATTATTAAACTCTACTTTTTCAAATTTAATACTAAATTAATGCTAACATACCCTAACTAACATACTCCCTCTAAATGTTGCTCTTACCGTTTTGTATAAATCATATAGTATGTGGTCGACTAGATGGACCAAAAATTAGTCTCAAACATGAAGTTTTTTTAGTCATATCAAAGAAATATATACAAGTAAATGAAGGAAGATTTAAATTCATCATAACTTCAAACATTCGAAACATTAACAAAAAAAGAAGAGTATTTTGCTAACTCCGCGGTTACAGTTTGCTTCCGCCCTTCTATTTATACTCATTTAGGAAATAACATAAAATCATCGCCACTTCATGTAATTCATATAGTATCTTTTGCTATAGTCGACCGGATGGACCGAAAATTGCAGTTAATGTTTAGTGTTTTCATGTTTTTTTTTTTTGGTTATGAGACTATTTGTCGTCTAATTGTAAATTTATAATGGTTTTTTTTATTCATTTACATAGGAGGAAAAAAAACCGCTTTAATTAAGTATGGTTTTGATACCAATTTGTAACATTAGTCTCAAACATAGTGTTTTTTTTTTTTTTTTTTCTAGTTATACCAAGGAAATATAGACAAGTAAATTTAAGAGATTCAAATTTATCCATAACTTCAAACATTCGAATCAAGGACCAAAACAAATCTCTTAAGTGCGGTTTATAACACAACATAAATTATAAATTGTAAGATTCAAAAAAAAAAAAAAAAATTATAAATTGTATAAACAAACGTCGTGAGACTGACTATGCCGACCCGACCATCGTATCCTCCTGCCGTCTAATCATTCCATGCCCTTTATGTTTATAAATTAAATCATACTTGTGGTTTTCACCGGCCGCCTAACTTTGGTTACTAACTTTTCCAAATGGGCTATGGTATGTTTTGCCAATCATGGGCCTGAGTTTATATTCGTCTCTCTTCTTCAGAAGCTTTAAAAAACCACTATGGCACTCTCTATGAATCTGTGTAAATGTAATACTCTTATATACAAGTGTACAGTCCTACCATAAGCTCAATAAGTAACTCATTTGTCATTTATCAATCAACGAAGTATTGATCACGAGACCTAACTTGTCATAGAAACTACAACACAATATAAAGGAAGAAGAACTGAAGTACAACTGAAACAAACATATCATGAAAGTTCACAACGTTCGTTAGCCAAAACATGAATAAATTAAACCCTACCTACCTTTTTAAAACTATGATGCTCTAACCAAACCAAGGAAGAACACAAGTACTTTTCATTAGAGTAAAGACCTAGTAGCAAACTTATACAACCCTTGTATTCACATCCACTTATGGCTTTTGATAAAAAGACCTATTAGCAACTATACAGATTTTGTATTCACAAACACATGTCTTCGCATCACTCAGTTGCAATTCATTAACTCGATACTTAGTTCACGAAACTTCAACATTTGTTTATGTTTATTCCCAATTATACCCCTCTCGTCCTCTGTTTATTACGAAACAAGACTTGAAAAAGAGCAGAAGAAGAAACTCGTATATCCCCAAAGTCTCCAACTTTACAGGGGGAATGATGATGTACTGTCCAACAATCCCTTCACATTTACAGTTTTGCCACTACACTTATCTTTCTCTTCCTTCTCATTTCGATTCCACTTTCCGATCATCCCACAATAACCCGAGTCTCGTTTCGATTGCCCTAGAAAAACCCAGAATTTCTCATTCCCTTAAGTGCTTTGCATCATCTTCAATGGAGACGACGACTCCGGAACAGAGCAGCGAGACCAAACCTTACTCTGTTCTTTTCGTCTGTCTAGGGAACATCTGTCGGAGTCCAGCAGCTGAAGGTGTGTTTAGAGATATTGTGAAGAAGAGAGGTCTCGATTCTAAATTCAACATTGATTCCGCTGGAACCATTGATTATCACGAGGTACACTTACCATTTCTGTTCCGTTTCCTTTTTGTTCCCTTTTCGAATTCAAAGATAATAACTTTAGGGTTGTGTAAGAAGAAGACTGATGCTTGATTAGAACGATTAGTGAATGATTCTTTTCAGATGTAGAAAGGTTAGATTTTGGATTTAGGGTTTTTGTTTTTGGTTGATGTAATTTGGTGGGAGTAAGGAACGATGGAGGATTTTGAAGTTTATGTTTCTGTTTCAGTTTTTGATTTGTGAAAGTGTTCTCTTTACAAAGGGATGAACAAATACAATAATCTAACTTTAGGGTTGTATAGAAAGATTGATGCTCGATTTGGGCAATTAGTGAATGATGCTTTTTTAGACGTAGAAAGGTTTGGTTTTGGATTTATGTAATTTGGTGGGAGTAAGGGAGCAGTGGAGACTTTGAATTTTATGTTTCTGATTCAATTTTTGATTTGTGAAACTGTTCTTTTAAAAGGGGAATATGGCGGATCCTAGAATGAGAAGTGCTGCGAAACGTCGCGGGATTGAGATAACATCATTATCCAGACCGATTAAGGCATCTGACTTCAAGGAATTTGATCTCATTCTTGCTATGGATGAACAGAACAAAGGTTGAAGAAGGAGTATATATTGAAGGCTTATAATGTATTGCTTAGGACTAGGAATTTGCAAATAAATATGAGTTTGAATGTTTGATGTTTACAGAGGATATATTGAAGGCTTATAATGTATGGAAAGCCAGAGGGAATTTCCCGCCCGATGCAGATAAGAAGGTACCACCGTTTGTGTTTGTTGTTGTTTGCTTGACTATGGAACTCTTTCTAGGAGATTTTCTGAACATTTTTCCATTGAAATTTCAGGTTAAGCTAATGTGTTCGTATTGCAAGAAACACAATGACAAGTTTGTTCCTGATCCATATTATGGTGGAGCTCAAGGTTTTGAGAAGGTAATTAGCATTAGAGATTGGAGAAGCTTATTGTGGAGTAGTACTAGTAACTATTTGTTTAGACAGATGAAATGGTAGATTTTAGTCTATAAGACTTTGAAATGGCATGCCACTGTCACGACCAAGTAGCCTTCCGTTGCAGAATTTTATTGTTTTGTTTGGACAAACTCACAAGGAAACTTTAATCTTTGTCTGTTACTTGGTCTGCTGTATCTTTTGCAGGTACTGGACTTGCTTGAAGATGCTTGTGAGTCTTTGCTGGACAGTATCACCGTGTAAAGTTGATGATATTGCAAGTTCAACGTCCCACTTTTGTTGTTTCCATTATTGAGATTAATTGCTTTGCACATAAAACTGAGAGTTGTATTACTACATTTATAGACATATTAATAATGTCAAAACATGAGAAATGGTGTGAAGCTTGAATCTTTGACCTTGTTAAACTGAACATATTCTTAAGAAGAGATTTCTGTTGATGTTAATTAAAGTGAACATATTTATACATAAGTCTTTCGTTCTATCATTATTATAGAATGTGTGGACGTGAGGTGTTGTTGTTTGGGATGATAATAGTCATATTTCCCTTATCTTTATTTGGCTTCCGAGAAATTAAGTGAATGGTGGTGGGAGCATAGGGACAGTGGTTTTGTCGTTAGCAATATTTTCCACGAAATCTCATCTTATTTTCTATGGAGTTTCTGAGACAATAGAGTCTCTCTATCTATATCATAGAGAACCTCTTCCTCTTTGTTAAAATCCTTCTTTCCACCCATCGATCTAGGAATCCTTGATCCTCTCTCTACCATAGTAATGAATTCTTCTTTTATCATTTGTTCTGTCGTAGCTGCTGTAGGCTTCTTTAAGGTTTATAAAAGATACAGATTCCATCAAGACAAGAAAGATACTACAAAATCTTCTTCTTTATCTTCTCCATCTCCTCCAAGTTCTCTGTCTCTTCCATCTCCTTCAACTTCTTTATCTCTTTCATCTCCTTCAACTTCCGTATCTCAAGTTTGGGAACACCATGTCTTCCCCAGCTTCCACGGGGCAGATGTCCGAAAAACTATTCTTAGTCACATTTTGGAATCATTCAGAAATAAGGGAATCGACTCATTCATTGATAACGATATAGAGAGGAGTAAGTCGATCGGTCCTAAGCTTGTAGAAGCTATCAAAGGATCAAAGATTGCAATCGTCTTGCTTTCCAAGAACTATGCTTCTTCGTCTTGGTGTCTTGATGAGTTGGCAGAGATCATGAAATGCAGGGAAGTGTTGGGTAAAATTGTCATGACCATTTTCTATGAAGTTGATCCAACTGACATAAAGAAACAGATTGGTGATTTTGGAAAAGCCTTTAGAAAAACTTGTAAAGGTAAAACAAAAGAGCGTACTGAGATATGGAGAAAAGCTTTGGAGGATGTGGCCCAAATCGCTGGATATCATTCTCGCAACTGGTTTGTCCTCTTGATTTCTACTCTCCTTAGTTAATATTTCCTTGTAGAGTTTATTGACAGTTTTACTTACTATCTTCCAATGTTAGGGTCAATGAAGCGGCCATGATCGATAAAATAGCAACTGATGTTTCTAACATGTTGAATAGCTCCATACCATCAAGAGATATTGACAGTTTAGTAGGGATGGGAGCTCATATGGAAAGGATGGAACAATTGTTACGTCTAGATTTGGATGAGGTAAGGATGATCGGGATCTGTGGGCCACCTGGGATTGGTAAGACAACCATCGCAAGAGTTCTGTTTAACCAAGTCTCCAGCATATTCCAACTTAGTGCAATCATGGTTGATATCAGAGGAAACTATCCAAGACCGTGTTTAAATGAGTATAGTGCACAATTGGAACTTCAAAAGCAAATGTTGTCCCAGATGATCAATCATAAAGAAATAACGATTTCCCATGTAGGAGTGGCAAAAGAACGGCTAAAAGACAAGAAAGTGTTTCTCGTTCTTGATGATGTGGATCACTTAGGACAACTAGATGCATTGGCGAAAGAAATTCAATGGTTTGGTCCTGGAAGTCGGATTATAATCACAACTGAAGATCAAAGAGTTCTCAAAGGTCATGGGATCAAACATATTTACCATGTGAAGTTTCCATCAAGTGATGAGGCTTTTCAAATCTTTTGTATGCATGCCTTTGGACAGAAACACCCATATAAAGGTTTCTATGAGCTTGCTAAGGAAGTTGCATACCTTGCTGGTGAACTCCCTTTGGGATTGAAGATTCTAGGCTCTGCTCTACGGGGAAGGTCCAAGCAGGAGTGGAAAATGATGCTACCAAGGTTAAAGACCGACCTTAATGGAGAAATAGAGAGCATTATAAAGTTCAGTTATGATGACTTAAGTAATGACGATAAAGATTTATTTCTTTATATAGCCTGCTTTTTCAGCACTAAAGGTCGTGATATCTTGGAAAGCGTTCTTCATAAGAAGTTTTTGCGTGTGACGCAAGCTGGTCTTCAAGTCTTAACTGACAAATCTCTCATATCTATTGACACACTCGGACATATATATATGCATACTCTACTTAAGCAATTCGGAATAGAAACTTCTCGTAAGCAATTCCTTCATCATCAGCTTTTGAAATGTCAACTTTTGGTTGTTGGAAGAGATATTTGTGAAGTGCTCGGTAGTGATAAAACAGTAAGAGTTTTTACCCTACAAATTTAGTTTATTTGATAACTACCTTTGTAATCTAATATTGTTTTTGGTTATTTTTCAGGATAATAGAAGTTTTATAGGGATTAATTTAGATTTATCTGAGACTAAGGAAGAATTGAATATAAGTGAGAAAGCACTTGCAAGAATGTCTGATCTCGAAATCATAAGAATCAATGGTGATAAGGATTTTGATCCTTCTCAGCTTGAGAGACTGCACTCACTTCTGTATCATTCTCAAAAGATTAGATTACTTGATTGGAGTTATTTCCAAAATACATGTTTGCCATCTACTTTTAATCTGAAGTTTCTCGTAGAACTAGATATGTGTTTCAGCAAACTTCAGAAGCTATGGGAAGGAACTAAAGTAAGTATTTTTGATAGTAAGTTTCAATTTTCAAAACCTTTTTTTATCTCTATATAATTTGTGTTTGTAAGCAAATTATTGTGTATAACAAACTCTACTCTAGCTTTATAAACCAATCCTCTCAACACTTTTTTATTTGTCAATGCAGCAACTGAAAAATCTCAGGAGGATGAATTTATATCTTTCAAAAGATCTGAAAGAGCTTCCTGATCTTTCAACTGCCACTAATCTTGAAGATTTATTTCTCAAAGGATGCTCAAGTTTAGTGGAGCTTCCTTCTTCAATTGGGAATGCAACTAATCTCCGGGAATTAGACCTCTTGGGATGCTCAAGTTTAGTGGAGCTTCCTTCTTCTATTGGGAATGCAACTAATCTACACTATTTAGTCCTCTCTCAATGCTCAAGTTTAGTGGAGCTTCCTTCTTCTATTGGGAATGCAACTAATCTCCAGTATTTAGTCCTCTCTCAATGCTCAAGTTTAGTGGAGCTTCCGTCTTCTATTGGGAATGCAACCAGTCTCCGGGAACTAAATCTCTCTAAGTGCTCAAAGCTGGTGAAAATCCCTTCTTCAATTGAGAATTTGACCAATCTCGAGAAATTGAATCTTAGTGATTGCTTTAATCTTACTGAGCTCCCTCTTTCTATTGGAACTGCCACAAATCTGAGGGAATTGAATATCAGTGGATGCTCAAGTCTCGTGAATCTCCCGTCCTCTATTGGAGATCTCACTAATCTCAAAGAATTTGATCTATCTAACTGCTCTCGGTTGAAAAGTTTTCCTGAGATCTCCACAAACATTGAGGTACTCAAGCTTACAGGGACTGCAATCAAAGAAGTTCCTATGTCGATCATGTCGTGCTCTGGTCTTTCTGATTTCCGAATATCATACTTTGAAAGCCTCAAGGATTTCCCGCATGCTCTTGACATCATCACGTATCTGCAGTTGAACGAAGATATACAAGAAGTTTCTCCATGGGTCAAGGAAATGTCTTGTTTACGTACACTTAGACTCGACAACTGCAAGAATCTGGTATCACTCCCCCAATTTTCAGATTCCCTATGTGAAATAGATGCAGACAATTGTCAATCCCTTGAGAGACTGGATTGTTCCTTTGAAGATGACTATATCGGTCTGGAGTTCAGAAACTGCTTCAAGCTGAATCAAGAAGCCAGAGATCTCATCATGCACACATGGACTGCTACATATGCGATATTACCAGGTACACAAGTGCCTGTCTGCTTCAATCACCGAGCTACTGCTGAGGGTTCCTTGACAATTAAGTTGAATGAGTCGTGTCTTCCTGAATCTTTGAGTTTTAAGGCTTGCATCATGCTGGTTAATATTAATGAAGAAACGGTTGATGAGCATGTTTCAATGAGAGTAAATATTAAGATCATGGACAAACAGAATGATCTCGAAGTTTACATAAATCGAGCTTTAACAGAGCATATCTACACATTTGACGTTGAAGCAGAGGATGTGACTTCCACCGAGCTTGTCTTTGAGTTCACAACAACCAATAATAGCAAATGGAAGATCGGAGAATGCGGGGTATATCAAATCTTGGAGGTTCCTTAGTGGTAATGAAGATGAAGAGAGCTTCGATCAGAGATGGGCATCGATGGAGGAGGTTAAGAAATTTTTATGCCATTTTCTTCTTCAATAAAAAGCTTTAAATTTACATAAGATTGTGTAATGTTTTAATTGAAACTAATTGCAGATAAAGAACAACGAAAATAGAGTTCAGAAGAAGATGAAGGAGGAATCGTCAAGAGCTATTGAGACTTTTAAATTCTTGTTTCTGATTCACTTTTGATTATGAAAAGTGCTTCGAAACGTCGCGGGATTGAGGGATAACATCATTAACCAGACCAAGTCAGGCAGATGAACAAAACAAAGGTAGAAGAAACAGTAATTATTCAACATAATGCTACAGAAATTATGTGGTTAATTAGATTAGTATCTCGGACAAGGATTTTGTAAGTTGAGATCTGTGTAGTCTTGGGAGAGTTGAAGTTAATATCCTTTATTGATGAATTTTGATGTTATGATAAGACCATTGTGGTTGTTGTTTGCTGGACTTTATTAAATTATTAGGTTAGGCTAATGTACAACAAACACGATTAGGGTGGTTTTAAGAAGGTAACTATTATATCTGTTTTTGAATGGTTTTAAGACAGTTGCTCCTCTGGTTAGCTAAATAAGTCAATAAGTCACTGTAGGTAGCTGAACCCTCCATATATATAAGAAGGTCGTTTAGGCAAAACAAAGTATAGCTCGGTCGGTAGATTCAGTGCTTATGTCGCACTTCTCTTAATGAGTCTGTCCGTTCAACTATCGGAAAGGTGCATCAGCTTAATTAGCTCTTGTAGTGTCACTAGTCAGGCTGTTCGGTCAGGTAATTCTATTAAAAACAGCTTCATGTATTACTACACTTTTAATTTTTGTAAATGCTTATATTCCTGGTTGATCAGTTTTGTTAGGACAAAGCTCACATGGAAACTTGAATCTTGATCTCTTACTTGGTTTATTTGTTTCTTTGACAGGTACTGGAGTACTTTCTTAAAGATGCATGTATGTGAGTCTTTGCTGGATAATATCACTGTGGAAATTTGATTATATTTTCAAGTTACAATTCTCACTTTGTAAATAATATATGTAAGTTACAATTCTCACTTTGTTGGACATAATAAAATAGAAAATTCTGTTATTACATTTTAGACATCATAATGTCAATAGTGAGAAATTATATGACATGAAGCTTTAATCTTTTGTTGCTGTTTACTTTGGAAAACTTAATTGTCATATCATTATCTAATATACACGATTGATTGATAGTGATTATTGGAATTACAAAGCAAGAGTCTCTGAAAATTACGATGAGGCTTGACTTCCTTGAGAAAACTTTTGCATTGGTGCTGGGAGTTTGCACACTTTAGCAAAACTACATACACTAAACTTGTAGCCATGTGAGTTTGGGAAGGACTTGAGATACCATAGAGTATCACAAAATGTTTGATGAACATGATGAAAGCTTCACAAAATGGAGGAGGTATTAAAATTTTCTGCCATTTTCATCTTTTAAGTTTATAAAATTATGCATTACTTATGCTAAACTTGTTTATGATTGTCAATGTGTAATATCCCGGTTGTGTTTAAATGAAGATGGAGAAGAGGAGGAGAAGGTGAAGAAAGAATCTAAGTCATGAGGATATGTCAGATACTATTCACCATTGTGTAGCTAAGTAGCTGCATAATCTTATATTACAGTAGCATGCTGTTGAAAAGAGAGAACAGAGAGAGTCAGCCATAATCCTGTTGGAACCAGAGTAAGAAGCATCTTGTCAAAACCGTATTCTGAGAGAGTACTTGTGTTTAGTTTTAATATTTGAGCAGATTCAAGTTAATGGATAACACACTAAAATTTTAGTAGAGGAGCTATAGTCTTGTTCTTGTTGCAGTGATAACAAGTAGATACATCAAAGGTATCTTCATCTCATCTTTACTTAAACTCAATCTATCAGATGATACAACAATTTGCGTCAAAATTCTCTGTTTGTAAACAAATAAGCATTTTTATTGAATAAATAAAATACATATTAAGGAAAAAGAAAACAGCACAAAATAATAACAAAGAATAGAAGTGGAGACACAATCTGTGTGTGTATGTATAAAGAAACATCCAAAGTTCCCATCAAGCTTGCAAGAAGCCTCTGGATGCACAAGAGGGCGTTCTGGTGGTGACCTAGGCGTTCTTGTGGTTCATCAGTTTCATCACTCTGTTCTTTCGCCTTGAGGTCTGTTACGATCACTCTCTCCGCTGCGTGGTACTGTATGAACTGTGAAGGAAGGAATACCTGGAAGTCATTCTCCTCAAAGCTTGTGACACTCTCATGCCAGAAATACCAGTCAAGATGGCAAAGAAGAACCTCTTGCTTATACCTTTCAAAGAAACTTAATTGCTAGATCTTGTCTTTTAGCCCTTCTTCTAGTTGGTTCAATGCATCCAACATCTCCTTAAAAGTTCAGAATTTAACTACGATCATGTACTTAAAAACAGATATAATGTTGTCGGAATCACTTATATAACAAGATTTTTTCTCACTGTAGATTTGGCAGAGAATTAAGAAATTCAAGTTCCACATGACACCTAAATAAAAAGCAGTCCTCAGGCTTTGCATCTAACTCGTCTTACCTCAGTCACTCCACGCTTGTGTTTGTAGACTGTGGATTAAACGCGGGAGTCCAAGATCAACCATCTGGGCACCAAATGTACCTTTTGGAAGCAAGTTCCTGAATGCCAATATGACAACCTATAAGATAAAAATATTGTCAGACTAACACAATAACAAGTGCATCACACGCACAGTTTATGAAAATGAAAGATTCTAAAACAAATAAAAGAAGCAAAATTCTTGGTATTGTGCAGCTGAGATTCTGATCAATCAACCAAATCATGTCATATATATGACTAGTATAGTACCCGTCCGATGGACGGGTTATCTTTATTTAAAATTAAATTAAAATAAAAATTAATTATAACTTATAAAAAAGTAATTTCTAAATTTTTTTTGAAAAATAAGAGAAATTAATTTTAATTCGGAAAGAGGATTTATTTGGTTTGAACTATCAAATAAACGTGTACATATATATATATATATCTCTTAAAATTCGTTATTAAATGTTAATTATAAAAATCTAGTAATGTCAAACTAACAATCACCAAAACATTTGGGAGCTATTTGAGAGCTATTCACCATTACTCATAATATTGCTAAAATATTTTATAAAATCTTAATTTAGCAATTATCCTCTAAAACATGATTATACCATTTTGTAAAAATTGTTATTTCTTAACTTTCAATTTTTCAAAAAATCATTCTCAGACTATGAAAATTAATTAATTATTA
>NW_006238919.1:6099232-6100325 GCF_000375325.1 Capsella rubella
TGGTAAAGTTATTTCAAATTAACATCAATCTAAAATATGATGTTAAATATAAATATAGTCATTTGTAAATAAATTCATATAAACAACACAAATAAATATAAAGATTCTAAAATAAATTATAGCATTATTGAGGAAAACATTAAAAAAAATCTTTCAAATACGAATTATAAAAAACTACATATTTTCTTTAAAAATATTTTAAAATTACTATATTACAATTTATATTGAACTTTGTTATCTTTAATTTAAGCTAAAAAAAATATTTTCGAAAATATTTTATTCACCCTTATGTTTTAGACAATGAAATTGCTCAATGGCATAATACATTCATACATAAATTAAAAATTAAACAAATATAACATATTATAAAATAAAATCATGAATAAAATTGGGAGATTTGCACAACTAACCTTTATTATGATACCCTTTTCTACAAGTACCCTCTCTAGGTGTTCATTTTCAAAAATACCCTCTTCAATGAACAAATGACTAAATTACCCTCCTTTATTATAACTCATGATGAAAAAAGGAATATTCTTCCAACAAAAAGAATATTCCTTCCGAAAAATTTCCCGCCAAATTTTCCCGCCAAAAATTTTCGGAAAAAATTTTCCCGCCAAAAAATTCCGACAAAAAAATTTTCCCGCCAAAAAAAAATTCCCGCCAAAAAATTTCCGACAAAAAAATTCCCGCCAAAAAATTTCCGACAAAAAATTTCCCGCCAAAATTTTTCCGCAATTTCTTAAAAAAACCTTGTAAATATTTATAAATCCCTTAAAAAATCCTTTAAAAACCCTTGTAAATCTTTTAAAAGTCATCCAAAACCTTTCAAAACTTGAGTAAACCTTTTAAAACCATTGTAAATCATTTTATAACATTTATAAACACTTGTAAATCCCTTTAAACCACTTATAACCGTGATAAATCATTTAATAAAAACTTTTGTAACCTTCTAAAACCCGTTAAAAACCCTTGTAAATCCTTAAAACCCATTTTAAAGAACTTGTAATACCTTTAAAAACTTTTGTAAACCCTTCAAAAACCTTTGTAAACTTCTAAAACCCTTTAAAACTTCTTGTAAATCCTTTAAAAC
>NW_006238919.1:6100425-6100697 GCF_000375325.1 Capsella rubella
CTAAACTATAATGCACATTTATAAACTCAACATATAACCCTTATAATTGTAAAACCTACAACTCGCAAAACCAAAAATTAGGTTAATAGTTGAAAGAGAGTTTTTGAGAAATACCCCTTTTGGTGTACCCCTTTTTAAAATAGACCAATTTTCTATCCATTTTAAAAATATCCCTTTTCAAATATGAAAAATTGTAAATTTTTATGTAGTTTATAAGGTACATCTAGATCATCATTACTATTGGGAGACTCAATACAAATATTTATAAAGTT
>NW_006238919.1:6100797-6111349 GCF_000375325.1 Capsella rubella
TTAGTTACGACACGTGTCAATATCTTATAGTTTATAATTGACACGTGTCACGATCTTGTTAATGGCTAACTTTGAAAACCAAGGTTTATATAATAAGATCTTTAACTGATTGCAGGATTACAATATTAACCAAGTCACACAAGAGAACAAAGCTCACCTTTTACTTAGTCGAGCTCTTAACTACTTCTGTGAACCTTTGCATTGTCCTAGATGTTGCCAAGTACTCTATTGCAGGTTCATAATTGGACAGAAGCCAGACGCAGAGACATGTTTCATACAGGAGCTGTCTTCAGAAAGCATACAAATCACATGAATTAGGCTTGAGAGAATGAACAACACTGATCTGAATCCCTACAAATGTAGACAGAACAAGCATAAGTAACCATCGTGGCGGTGTGGTAGCCGTATTGATGTCGTTTGGTTTTTCTGCGGAGGTTTTGTGTTTTCCGGCGCCTGAGGTTGAAGATAAACTTCGTTGTGTTCGTCGCCGGATTTTGCTGGCACTTGTTGTAATTATGGGCCTTTAGGAAGACCAATAAACATTAAGTTAAGCCCATTAACCATCTTTCTTGGTAAGATAAGACAGTGATCATCACTGATTGGTTTACTTAGTCGTTGATGATCACTGATTGGTTGATGTATAGACAAGAAAGAGGGAACTGATATAGTATTATTGGTGTTGTTGATTTACTTTGGAACTCTTATTTTTTTGTAATATATTTTCATTAAACTTTTCAAGTTAAGGTGGATGTGTTTGTATTGTAACATTTGTTTCAAACCCACTCAAATTTTGGAGAAGGTTTAACGCAAATAACAAACTATATGCTATAAAGTCGATAATTTTTAATATATTTTAGTTACATTAGAAAAAGATTGAAACTTGATCAAATACATAAATTTTACTGCTTTTTTGACTAAAATCTCTACAAGAATGTCACATATATTCGTAATTTCATTACAACAAAAAAATAAAATTAATCTCATTATAACCAACTAAAATAACTTGGCCAAGAAAACATTAGAAAGGTATACAAAATAAACATTGACAAGAAAACGAGACAGCTGAAAAAAAAAGCAGTCATAACTAAAAGATGGAATCAATAGATATATAACTGGTTTATCTATTTTCCATATAGACGTTAAAATGTGGTTACCATTAATTACAAATTATCTCATAACAAAACAAAGAAGAAATAGAAACCATCAATATAGAGTGTCTATTGTACTAAGTATACATCCATGTTACGACGCGTCGTTATCGTTGTCCCCATCAAAGTATGTGAATCTAGGGTCTTTGACCCTTGTTGAACTGAACATATTCTTAAGAAGAGATTTCTGTTGATTTTAATTAATTAAAGTGAACATATTTTTCATTATTATAGAATGTGTGGACGTGAGGTGTTGTTGTTTTGAGATTATAATAGTTTGGTATACTTTAAGTTATCAATAAGTGAATAGAGTTAATGGTGGTGGAGCATATGGAGACAGTGGTTTTGTCTTTAGCAACCATTTTCCACGAAATCTCACTTTATTTTCTATGGAGTTTCTGAGACAATAGAGTCTCTCTATCTCTATCGTAGAGCAGCTCTTCCTCTTTTGTTAAAATCCTTCTTCCACCCATCCATCTAGGAATCCTCACTCTACCATACGAATGAATTCTTCTTTTCTCCTTGGCTCTGTCGCAGCTGCTATAGTCATTACGTTCTATAAAAGATTCAAATTCCAACAAGACAACAAAGATACTACTAAATCTTCTTCATCATCTTCTCCATCTCACCCAACTTCTTTATCTCTTTCAACTCCTCCAACTTCTGTGTCTCGTAACTGCAAATACCATGTCTTCCCAAGCTTCCACGGGGCAGACGTCCGAAGCTCCTTTCTTAGTCACATCCTGGAATCATTCAAGAGAAAGGGAATCGACACATTCATTGATAATGATATACTGAGGAGCAAGTCGATCGGTCCTGAGCTTCTAGAAGCTATTAAAGGATCGAAGATCGCGATCGTCTTACTTTCCAAGGATTATGCCTCTTCTTCGTGGTGTCTTGATGAGTTGGCAGAGATCATGAAATGTAGGGTAGAGTTGGGTCAAATAGTTATGACTATATTCTATGAAGTAGAACCAACTGACATTAAGAAACAGATTGGTGATTTTGGAAAAGCTTTCAGAAAAACTTGTAAAGGTAAAATCAAAGAGCATATTGAGATATGGAGAAACGCGTTGAAGGATGTGGCTACAATCGCCGGATATCATTCTCAAAATTGGTATGTCCTCTTGATTTTTTACTCTCCTTAAGAGTTAGAGTTCAAAGTTCAAACTATGTTAATATGTAGCTTTTAAAAATATCAAACATGGAAAATACATATATTTAGGATTTGTATGTATGAGAATTTTCCATGACTAGACCATTGAATAGATTTACTTATGTTAATATCTTCCAATGTTAGGGTCAATGAAGCGGACATGATCAAAAAATTAACCACCGATGTTTCAAACATGTTGAATAACTCGACACCATCCAAAGATTTTGATGGTTTAGTTGGGATGGGAGGTCATAAGGAAAGGATAGAGCAATTGTTACGCCTAGATTTGGATGAGGTAAGGATAATGGGGATTTGGGGTCCGCCTGGGATTGGTAAGACAACCATTGCTAGATTTATGTTAAATCAAGTCTCCAGCAGATTCCAACTTAGTGTGATCATGCTTGATATTAGAGAAAGCTATCCAAAATCTTGTTTGGATGAGTATAGTGCTCAATTGCAACTTCAAAACCAAATGTTGTCTCAAATGATCAATCAGAAAGATATCAAGATTTCTCATTTAGGAATGGCCCAAGAATGGTTGAAAGAAAAGAAAGTGTTTCTCGTTCTTGATGATGTCGATCAAATAGAACAACTAGATGCCTTAGCGAAAGAAGCTCGATGGTTTGGTCCTGGAAGTCGGATTATTGTCGTAACAGAAGATCTAAGAGTGTTGAAATCCCATGGGATTAATCATATTTACAAAGTCAAATTTCCATCAAGTGATGAGGCTTTTCAAATGTTTTGTATGCATGCCTTTGGACAGAAACACCCATATAAAGGTTTCTATGAGCTTGCTAAGGAAGTTGCAAACCTTGCTGGTGAACTCCCTTTGGGATTGAAGGTTCTAGGCTCCGCTCTGCGAGGAATGCCCAAACAGGAGTGGAAAACGAATCTACCAAGGTTAAAGACTAACCTTAATGGAAAAATAGAGAGCATTATAGAGTTCAGCTACGATGCCTTATGTGTTGAAGATAAATATTTATTTCTTTATATAGCCTGTTTTTTTGGCTGTGCATCAACTTATAAAGTGGAAAAGGTTTTTGCAAAAAAGTTCTCGGATGTGAGCCAAGGTCTTCACGTTTTAGCTGAAAGATCTCTCGTAGTCATATCTAATGAACATGGAGTGATATGGATGCATACTCTGCTACAACAATTTGGAAGAGAAAAATCACGTCAACAATTCGTTCGGCATGGTCTTAGGAATCATTATCTTTTGGTCTGTGCAAGAGATATATGTGAAGAGCTTAGCAATGATAAAACAGTAAGTTATGATGTTGCAATATTGCTTTATACGATTTGTGTTTGCTTTATACGAATTGTGTTTATTTAATAACTAATGTATCTACTTATACTTCTTTTTTTCCAGGATAATAGGCATTTTATAGGCATAAATTTAGATTTATCTAAAACTGAAGAAGAATTGAATATAAGGGAAAAAGCAATTGAAAGAATGTCTGATCTGGAAATCATAAGAATCGATGGTAAGGAGGATTTTTCTCAACCTGAGAGACTGAACTCACTTCTATATTATTCACAAAAGATAAGATTTCTGGGTTGGAGTTATTTCCAGAATATGTGTTTGCCATCTACTTTTAATCCCGAGTTTCTCGTCCAACTACGTATGAGATCGAGCAAGCTTCAGAAGCTATGGGAAGGAGCTATAGTAAGTAATTTTGATAAAAACATTTCAATTTTCAAAACCTTTGGTTATATATCTAGAATATTATTTCCGTTAAAATTTCTAGTTTAGTTAACAAACTCAAATTTATTAAGCCAATCATGTCAACATTTTCTTATTGTGTCAATGCAGCAACTTAAAAATCTCAGGTGGATGGATTTGTCTCGTTCTAAAGATCTGAAAGAGCTTCCGGATCTTTCCACTGCCACTAATCTTGAAAAGTTAAATCTCTTTGGATGCTCAAGTTTAGTGGAGCTTCCTTCTTCTATTGGGAATGCAATCAATCTCCGGGAACTAATTCTCTCTTGTTGCACAAAGCTGGTGAAAATCCCTTCTATTGAGAATTTGACCAATCTCCAGTTTTTAAATCTTTGTGAATGCTCAAATCTTGTGGAGCTTCCCTCTATTGGGAATGAAACTAAACTTGTGGAATTGGATCTTCGTGATTGCACAAGACTTGTGAAACTCCCGTCTTCTATCAATGCCACTAATCTCAAGGAATTGCTTCTAGAAAATTGCTTCTAGAATGCGACTAATCTCTATTCTCTGAATCTTAGTGATTGGTCAAGTCTACTAAAGCTCCCTCCTTCTATTGGAACTGCAACAAATCTGACGGAATTGAATATCAGTGGCTGCTCAAGTCTTGTGGATCTCCCGTCCTCTATCGGAGATCTCACTGATCTCAAAAAGTTTGATCTATCTAACTGCTCAAATCTGGTGGAGCTTCCTTCCTCTATAGGGAACCTTCAGCGATTGTCTTCGTTGACATTGAGAGGATGCTCAAAGCTAGAGGCTCTTCCAACCAACATCAACTTGGAATCTCTCTGTTTCCTTGATCTCACAGATTGCTCGCAGTTGAAAAGTTTTCCTGAGATCTCCACAAACATTGAGTGTATGTTGCTCACAGGAAGCAATAAAAGAAATTCCTCTTTTTTTTGTCCTCATAAAAGAAATTCCTTGGTCGATCATGCCTCTTCTTTTGGATTTCCGTATATCATACTTTGAAAGCCTCAAAGAATTCCCGCATGCTCTTGACATCATCACGGTTCTGCATTTGGTAAACGAAGATATACAAGAAGTTCCTCCATGGGTCAAGGGAATGTCTCGTTTAAGTGAACTTAGACTCCACAACTGCAAGAATCTTGTATCACTCCCCCAATTTTCAGATTCCTTGTCTCTCATAGATGCAGACAATTGTCAATCCCTTGAGAGACTGGATTGTTCCTTTAACCATCCATATATCCGTTTGAAGTTCAGAAACTGCTTCAAACTGAATCAAGAAGCCAGAGACCTCATCATGCACACATCAACTTCTAATTCTGCGATGTTACCAGGTAAACAAGTGCCTGCCTGCTTCAATCACCGAGCTACTACTGGAAGTTTATTGACAATCAAGTTGAATGAGTTGCTTCTTCCTAAATCTTTGAGATTTAAGGCTTGCATCATACTGGTTAATATCAATGGAGAAACGGTTCATGAAGGAAGGGTTCATGATTCGATGAATGTACATATTAAGATCATGGACAAACAGAATGATGGTAGAGTTTGGTGTACACCAAGCAGCCGTTACATAGATCGAGTTTTAACAGAGCATATCTACACATTTGAAGTTAAAGCACATGATGTGACTTCCACCGAGCTTCTCTTTGAGTTCACAACATACCAATATAAAAAATGGAAGATAGGAGAATGCGGGGTATATCAAATGTTGGAGGTTCAGAGATGATGAGAGCTTCAGAGATGGGAACCGATGGAGGAGGTTAGAAACCCTTATGCCATTTTCGTCTTTAATAATAAGCTTTTAATTTTATACAAGATTGTGTAACAGCAAAATTAGAGTTCATCAGCTCTTAATGAGTCTGCCATCTTAATTAGCTCTTGTAGTCTCATTAGTCAGGCTGTTCGGTCAGTTGATCAGTTTTGTTAGGAAAATGCTCACATGGAAACTTGAATCTTGATCTCTCACTTGGTCTACTTGTTTCTTTGACAGGTACTGGACTTGCTTAAAGATGCATGTGTGTGAGTCTTTGCTGGATATTATCAGTTTGAAAAGTTGATGATATTGTGTAAGTTACTTTGTTGGCCTTGCACATCAGTAAAGTCAATAGTGAGAGATTATATGACATGAAGCTTTTGTTGCTGTTTACTTTGGAAAACCTAAATGTCATATCATTCAGGAATTGACTCGAAAAAATATTATATTCAGAAGCAACTAAGGGTTTCTGTGTATTTTTCATGAGCATGAATTAATTTTTTTTTGTTTGTGGCTAAATGTTTTAGCAAACTCTGGTGTCGAGAATATGTTTTAATGTATGCTCTGCTCGTAGGTTGCCAACTATACAGCAGGAAATGCAACAGCGCAAGCTATTGTATATGGCCCTGTATCTTCTAATCTTGGGGTGAAGCAGCGAACTTGAGATTCATGCCTGAGTGTCTCTGCTACATTTATCATCATGTATGTTTCTTTGTGCAAGTCTTCCATAGTTTTTTTTTATGCTTTTCCGCCAGTGCTAATATTATATATGCTTTCTTGATCGGAAAGTTGTGACTCCAAAATCTATGAAGTGATTCAGATGGTATGGCTTAAATTTTGAGCTTTTCCTTTTGCTTTTAGCATGTTTGCTTGTTAGTATTCATACTTATAAAATTGTACCAATCACAGGAGGCTCAAAGAAGCAAAAAAAAGGCAAGTCTAAGCACTCGCAGTGGAGGAACTAGGATGATTTGAATGAATACTTTTGGTGATATATTTATCTAACTGCTTTCACGCAATCATAAAGGTCTTCATAATTGGTTTTTATGATAATTAAATTATGGTTTTTTCATTGCAGGTCAGTTGATTGTTTTCGGTTAGGTTGGCACAGTGCCAAGCTGTTGCTGACATGAAGTTTACATAAGTTGTATCATGTCAACAATATGGTATCCATAAACGATCTGGTGATCCTCGTGCGCAGGATATATTGAGGCTTATGATTGACGAGGTATGCTGAACAATCCTATTTTATTGTCATTTGTTAACTTGTTTTGAACTTCTGGCTTTGCTTACAATTGGCAGATACCGGATCTCTCCGCGTTGCAAACATTGATCTGAAGTGGAAGAACCAGTGAAAGACAAGCCAACGAAAGGGAACCAGAAAGTGTATTATTATTCTGTATTGGTAAAGGTGCCTAAGTTTACTGATCATTCGAGCCTAGCACAGAATCTGGACCAGGTAAATGCAAAGCAATATAACACTTAGCTTGTTTCAAGTTGTTGATTCTGCAATTTGTTATGTCGTTGAAAATATTCGCTCGTGTTAGATAAGCCCGTCCAGAAGGTGCTGCTAAATGCTGAATTTTGTTCTGATTTTCTTAGTAAAAGCTGAATAATGTATTGTATAAAGTTTAGTTAAATGGCTACCTAATGTGTTATACACCTTTGTTAATTAGTATACGTTCTGCCTCTAGAAAGCATACATCTTGTGCCAAATTTATTTTTACTGTTATATTTGCTATGTCATGTTCATTTGTGTTACTGTAGGATCATGAACTAGCTCTTATGGATGCAATCGCAAAGCTTGAAGAAATATCAGACAGAGAAAGCGGTAATATTTTGATAGGGCCCTTCTAAAATTTCCTCAGGTTGGCATCTTGTCTGCTCTTTGGATCAATGTGTTTTGGCTGCGGTTTAAATGCAGAGATGATGGAGCCGAAGCATTAGATTACAGTTTGCTTTTCTTTTATTTTTTCTTTCAGTTTTTGTTTTTTTACATTACAATAATGTCACAGTCCAAACTTCTGAGGCCTGAGGTAAGTGGTGCCTATTTTCATGCCATGACCTGAAACCTGTTGCTGCTGCTTTGCCCTTTTCCTTTTCTCTCTCTCACTTTGCTTCTCAACTCCGCCTGATCTCTTCTCAGTTTCTCCATCTATTCCTCGATCGCTGTTTTCTCTTCCTTCTGCTTCTTCTTATGCTCCAACATCGATGTATCTGAGTCTTTGACCGAGAAGAACATAGGCCCTAACTCAGCTTCTCAATGCGGCTCAACCGATGTGGCACACTGCATGTACTCCTTAGTGGTCAAGATCAGTTCATGATACACCACATTATCCGGTGTGTATCCCAGACCGTGCACTGCTAGGGTGCAAATGGCAAGGCATCCTGGTTCTACAGTTCACATACTCTCCGACACCATTTAATCTAGCTGAGTTGTGGAAATACGCTGAACAAATGGCTTTTCTCACAATATCCCAATCCGGTCCACACGACGTAAGTGGTATCTTTAGTTGCTTGAGGATATCCAGAAGCTGGGATCTGACCTCTCTAGCTTTTTCTCAGACCTTAGACCAGTCTCCTCTATAGTCATGCTCTTTCCACATTCAGTAGCGTTAAATGATCTGATTCTGGTACAAAAAATTTCTCCCTTGCATCGACACGATAGTCAGAACCTCGTTTATGCAATCAAAGCCGTTCACCCATTAAGAGCATCTTTGCAAGAGGTGAATCCAATGGGAACTCCACCATCTTCCACCCAAGCTCGGTTAATCTTCCAACATTTGAATCTCTTAATAGACGCATCTGCAGAAAGATTTGGTTTTGTTTTTTTGTTTTTTTGTCATCTACTTACTCTGTATTGCTTAAACATATATTAATCTGCAGATTCAACTAGCCTTACTTGTCTAGAATTACAAAGCAACATAAGAACCTGAAACAAGCAAATGATGAAAGTTCACATATCGTATCCCAAAACATGAATATACTATACAATTTTTGAAAATATATGAATGCTAATCAAAATAGGGAAGAGGCAAAGTACATTTGATGAAATTGATTTAGAGTAAAGATATACCTTAGCAAACTCGTATTCACATCCATTATCCATATATGGTCTTGATAAACATAAACGTCAAGAGTGATTCTATAAGTGACCTAAGAAGCAAGAAACCAGATTTGTTTTCTTTAAAGGCAGTGGGCAAAAGTAGATGAGACGTTGAGGTTGCTAGAGATAAGACAGGCCTTGCACCTTGGTGATGAAACTACCCTAGTAAACATTTGAAGTTACGTTTACACTCTCATATATCTGTCAAAAGATGACTGATCAGTGATCATAGTATAAAACCAGTTGCACGTTGTTCAAGATGTAGCATTAACTCCAAAAAGTGCTAATTTGTAACATTCGTCTCAAACCGGAACATTCAAAACAACTTACAAGTATTTTTGTATTCCTCAGAAACTTTAGAAGACTACTCTGTTATAATCTGTGTAATATTCGTATACAACTGTACATTCCTACCTATATAAGCTCAATAATAAGTAACTCATTTGTCATTAACAGTCAACAAAGTATTGTGAACACATGAGACCTAACTTGTCAAAGAAACTACAACACACAACACAAGAAGATATTTCATTGTTTTTAGGAACTCTTTTTTGGAGATTTTCAGAAGATATTTCATTGTTTTTTCAGGTTAAGCTAATGTGTTCGTATTGCAAGAAACACAGTGACAAGTTTGTTCCTGATCCATACTATGGTGGAGCTCAAGGTTTTGACAAGGTATACCATTAGAGATTGGAGAAGCTTTATTGTGGAGTAGAACTAGTAACTATTGGTTTAGACAGATAAAATTCAACCACTAGAGATCTATCAAATGGTTGATTTTAGTCTATAAGACTTTGAAATGGCATGCCATTGTCACTACCAAGTAGCCTTGCACTCTAGAATGGTACTGTTTTGTTTGGACAAAACTCACAAGGAAACTTGATCTTTGTCTGTTACTTGGTCTGCTGTTTCTTTTGACAGGTACTGGACTTGCTTGAAGATGCTTGTGCGTCTTTGCTGGACAGTATTACCGTGTAAAGTTGATGATACTGCAATTTCAGAGCCCCACTTTTGTTGTTTTTATTATTGAGATTGATGGCTTTGCACATAAAACTTAGAGTTCTTTTATTCTCTTACTACATTTATAGACATCTTAGTAAAGTAAGAGTATGAGAAATGATGTGAAGCTTCAATCTCTGTCATTTTATTTTTTCTTTCCTAAACCTTGTTAAACTGTACATATTCGTAAGATAAGATTTGTGTTCTATCTATCATTCAATATTATTAGAAGAGAAAGAGAGAAAGAAGAAGAATGTGTGGACGTAAAGTGTTATTGTTTGAGATGTTTACCTTATCATCATTATTTGGCTTCCAAGAAATTAAGTGAATGGTGGTGGAGCATTGTGGAACGAGAGGTGTTGTTGTTTGAGATGTTTATCTTATCATCATTAATTCATTATTTGGCTTCCGAGAAATTAAGTGAATGGTGGTGGAGTATTGTGGGACAGTGATTTTGTCGTTAGCAAACATTTTCCACGAAATCTCACCATATTTTCCAAGAAACATCAATGGAGTTTCTGTGCCAATAAAGTCTTCGACAGTCACTCAAAGCCTCTTCCTCTCTCTAAAATTCTTCCTCCATCCAAAGCTTGCTCCTACTTTCACCATACTAATGGATTCTTTCTTTTTCCTTGTCTTAGTGACAGCCGCTATAGGCTTCCTCATGCTTTTTGTAAAATTCAGATTCAAACAAGATAACAGCGGAAGTACT
>NW_006238919.1:6111449-6111673 GCF_000375325.1 Capsella rubella
CTCTTCCATCTCCTTCAACTTCTGTGTCTCAAACTTGGAAACACGATGTCTTTCCGAGCTTCCACGGACCAGATGTCCGAAGAACCTTTCTTAGTCATATCCTTGTAGTGTTCAAGCTAAAGGGAATCGACCCATTCATTGATAATGATATACAAAGGAGCAAGTCTATCGGTCCTGCGCTCATAGAAGCTATAAGAGGATCAAAGATCGCGATCGTCTTGCTC
>NW_006238919.1:6111773-6112768 GCF_000375325.1 Capsella rubella
GTTTTTATAATAACTGTTTAATTTAAATAAAAGTAATTATTTTATTAAAATTTTATAAAAGTTAAAGTCAGTGGGTTAATTTGCAACTTTTATAAATAGATGGTGTTAATATTAAAATTTTAGAAAAATCTATTTGGAATATTCTATTATAAAGGAAAAAATAGAGAAATACATTGGTGCAAAAGTCACATTTATTATAGAGTTCTTCTATTAGAGCATCTCCAACCCACCTCTATTTTTGCCTCTAAACTCTATTTTATAGCAATTTTTGCTCCAACCCACCTCTATATCCACCTCTATTATAGAGATTGCTATTTTTTCCTCTATAAATAGAGGTGAACTATTTTATTACAAATTAGTCCTTTTAATCTTAAACTTCTTTTATTTATGAACAAATAAAAAAAAAAATATATTTAAATAACTAATAATATAAAGAGAAATTCATACCAATAACCTTTTTATGATACCCTCTTTTAAAAATACCCTCTTTTTTTACCATTTTCATTTTTGCCCTCTCTTAATTTTTAATGGCTATTTTACCCATATTTGAAAGAATATTCTTTCCCAAGGGAAGGAATATTCCTTCAAAAAATTTTCGCCCCAAAAATTTCCCGCCAAAAACTTTCCCGCCAAAATTTTCCCGACAAAAAAGTTTCCGAGAAACAAATTTCCCGCCAAAAATTTTTCCGAGAAAATTTTCCCGCCAAAAAATTTCCGCAAAAATTTTCCCGCAAAAAAAATTATTTTTTCAAAATTTTCCCGCCAAATTTTTTTAAAGGGTTTACAAGATTTTTTAAAGGGGCTTTTAAAGGGTTTACAAGGGTTTTTAAAGGGATTTACAAGAGTTTTTAAATGGTTATGAAAAGATTTGTAATGGTTTTTAAAGAGTTTTAGAAGCCTACAAAGGTTTTTAAATGGTTTTTAAATGATTTACAATGGTTTTTAAAAGTTTTTATAAGTTTATAACAGTTTTAAAAGGATTTACAAGAGTTTTT
>NW_006238919.1:6112868-6113586 GCF_000375325.1 Capsella rubella
TTATAAATATTTACAAGGTTTTTTTAAGAAATTGCGGAAAAATTTTGGCGGGAAAATTTTTGTCGGAAATTTTTTGGCGGGAAATTTTTTTTGGCGGGAAAATTTTTGCCGAAATATTTTTGGCGGGAAAATTTTTGTCGAAAATTTTTGGCGGGAAAATTTGGCGGGAAAATTTTCGGAAGGAATATTCTTTTTGTTGGAAAGAATATTCCTTTTTCATCATGGGTTATAATAAAGGAGGGTAATTTAGTCATTTTGTACATTGAAGAGGGTATTATTGAAAATGAACACCTAGAGAGGGTATTTGTAGAAAAGGGTATCATAATAAAGGTTAGTTGTGCAAATCTCCCTAATATAAAACATTTTAGAGGTTTTAATATAAATATATATTCTAAAATTTCAGACTACCATTTGCAAAAGTAAATTATATAAAATCTTATCAATATATATAATAATGTATTTTATTTTTATTGAAGGAAAAAGAGATTTTATTTTACCTTATTATATATAATAATATAATAGAATCTAGTATCTTATTGTTTTTTATATAATACGATGTACTTTTAAATAAAATAATATTTTTATAGTAAATGTTTAATTTAAATAAAAGTAACTATTTTATTAAAATTTTATAAAAGTTAAAATAAATGGGTTAATTTGCAGTTTTTATAAATAGATTGTGTTAATATTAAAATTTAAAAAGAATTTATTTGGAATA
>NW_006238919.1:6113686-6114526 GCF_000375325.1 Capsella rubella
TATTATTACATAAAATTTATATATAATAAAAATAAATTTGTTTTTCACACATTTTGCTATTTAATTTTTCGAAAACGGACGTATATAACTCAAACAATAAAGGAAAAAATATATGTAGAACGTTTACATACGGTAAAAATTTTTAGATAATAGTTCAAAACCATTATAAATAGTACTAATATGTTCACAACTACAAATGAACATGAACTTTGATTTCTCAGGTATCCAAATTAAAAATTTATTCAGTTTAATCCGGTTCTTTATTTAAGAAAAATAAATCTTTAAAAAGTTTCAAAATATTATAAAATTTAATTTTTTAAAAAGTTTAAAATATTATAAATATTAAAACTTTTAAAAGCTGCAAATTATAATATTTAATTTTAAAGTGTTATAGAATATTTAAAATATTAAAAAAATTTAACCTCTAAAAAAATTAAAAATACTATTAATATTTTAACTCTAAAAGTATTTTAAAATATATAATATAGTAAATAAATATGATTGAACGGGTTTGAGTTTATATAAATATGATTATATTTTTCTTACGGGTTGTCTATATTAAATTGTTTTTACGGGTTAAGTTAAAATATAAATTTTTATTTACAACAAATCGTCTCGCGGTGTACCGCGGGTTTTTTTATGTGGGAAGTATATCGCGGATTGACCACATATATCTATGAGTCTACTTATTATACAAATTCATAAAATTAAAAAGATATAAACATGTATAAAACTAGACTATATAAACCAACTACGAAAATGATCAGTCAAACAAATATATTAAATGATGGACATGTGGTGTACCGCAGAGTAAATCCTAGTTAATATTTATTTAGAGTA
>NW_006238919.1:6114626-6132660 GCF_000375325.1 Capsella rubella
CCCTGATGATGGCTTCGATGAGCTTGCTAGGGAAGTTGCAAACCTTGCTGGTAAACTCCCTTTGGGACTGAAGATTCTAGGCTCCACTTTGAAAGGAAAGCCCAAGGCAGAGTGGGAAATGACACTACCAATGTTAAAGACCAGCCTTAATGGAGAAATAGAGAGCATTCTAAAGTTCAGTTATGAGGCCTTAGATGATGAATATAAATATTTATTTCTTTATATAGCCTGCTTTTTCAACAATGAAGATCAACATAAAGTGGAAGAGATTCTTTCAAAGAAGTTCTTGTATGTCACGAAAGCTGGTATTCATGTCTTAGCTGAGAAATCTTTCATATCTTTTAACAGTATAAGGGGATATATACATATGCATGATGTGCTAGCACAATTCGGAAGAGAAACTTCTCGTAAGCAATTCGTCCACGATCAGTTTTCGAAATATCAGCTTTTGATTGATAAAAGAGATATCTCTGAAGTGCTTAGTAATGATACAACTGTAAGTTTTTTGCCTTACAATTGAGTTTATTTGATAACTAACTATGTTATATATCTACTAATTGTTTTCTTGTTTTGGCTCTTTTTTCAGGATGATAGACGGTTTATAGGCATGGATTTATCTATGACTGAGAAGGAAATGAAGATAAGTAAGAAAGCACTTAAAAAAATGTCAGATCTCGAAATCATAAGAATCAAGGGTGAGTGTCTTTCTCAGTTTGAGAGACTGCACTCACTTTTGTATCATTCTCAAAAGATTAGATTATTGGATTGGAGTTTTTTCGAAAGTACATGTTTTCGATCTAGTTTTAATTCGGAGTCTCTCGTTGAACTACGTATGTGGTTTAGCAAGCTTAA
Organism: Capsella rubella; assembly: GCF_000375325.1. NCBI lineage: Eukaryota > Viridiplantae > Streptophyta > Magnoliopsida > Brassicales > Brassicaceae > Capsella > Capsella rubella. Next base: position 6,115,479 of record NW_006238919.1, read on the forward strand.
GAAGCTATGGAAAGGAACTAAAGTAAGTAATTTTGATTTAAGAAATTCAATTTTCAAAACCATTTTTTTATATTTCTATAATCTCATTAATTTGTATCCGTAAAAATATATAATGTTCAACAAATTCCAGCTTTATAAACCAATCCTGTCATCATTTTCTTAGTGTGTCAATGCAGCAACTTAAAAATCTCAAGTGGATGGATTTGTCTTATTCTAAAGATCTGAAAGAGCTTCCCGATCTTTCGACCGCAATTAATCTTGAAGAGTTAAATCTCACTAGTTGTAGGAGTTTAACGAAGCTTCCTTCTTCTATTGGGAATGCAACCAATCTCCGGGAACTAAATCTCTCTAAGTGCTCAAAGCTGGTGAAAATCCCTTCTTCTATTGAGAATTTGACCAATCTCCAGAAATTAGATCTCTCTAATTGCTCGAATCTTGTGGAGCTTCCCTCTATAGAGAATGCAACTAAACTTGAGCTATTGAATCTCAGTAATTGCTCAAGTCTACTAGAGCTACCTCCTTCTATTGGAACTGCCACAAATCTGAAGAAATTGTATGTCAGCGGATGCTCAAGTCTACTAGAGCTACCTCCTTCTATTGGAACTGCCACAAACCTTAAGAGATTGTATGTCAGCGGATGCTCAAGTCTCGTGAATCTCCCGTCCTCTATTGGAGATCTCACTAATCTCAAAGAATTGGATCTATCTAATTGCTCAAATCTGGTAGAGCTTCCTTCTTCCATAGGAAACCTTCAGCTATTGTCTTATTTGAGAATGAGAGGATGCTCAAAGCTAGAGGCTCTTCCTACCAACATCAACTTAGAATCTCTCGATTTACTTGATCTCACAGATTGCTCGCAGTTGAAAAGTTTTCCTGAGATCTCCACAAACATTAAGTCTCTGTGGCTCACAGGAACATCAATAAAAGAAGTTCCTTTGTCGATCATGTCGTGGTCTCGTCTTTATGATTTCAGTATCTCATACTTTGAAAGCCTCAAGGAATTCCCACATGCTCTTGACATCATCACGGAGCTGCAGTTGAACGAAGATATACAAGAAGTTGCTCCATGGGTCAAGGAAATGTCTCGTTTAAGAGTACTTAGACTCGACAACTGCAAGAATCTGGTATCACTCCCCCAATTTTCAGATTCTTTATGGAACATAGATGCAGACAATTGTCAATCCCTTGAGAGACTGGATTGTTCCTTTAACAATCCGAAGATCCTCCTGAAGTTCAGCAACTGCTTCAAACTGAATCAAGAAGCCAGAGAACTCATCATGCACACATCCACTTCTAGATATGCGGTGTTACCTGGTAAACAAGTGCCTGCCTGCTTCAATCACCGAGCTACTTCTGGAGGTTTATTGACAATCAAGTTAAATGAGTCGCCTCTTCCTAAATCTTTGAGATTTAAGGCTTGCATCATGCCGGTTAAAATTAATGAAGAAGCGGTTCATGATTTGTTGTATGTATATAATAAGATCATGGACAAACAGAATGATCTCAAAGTTCTGTGTAAACATGACATATATCGAGTTTTAACAGAGCATATCTACACATTTGAAGTTGAAACAGAGGAGGTGACTTTAACCGAGCTTCTCTTTAAGTTTACAACCAAAGATTATAAATGGAAGATAGGAGAATGCGGGGTATATCAAATCTTGGAGGTTCAGAGATGATGAGAGCTTCAGAGATGGAAATCAATGGGGAGGTTAGAAAATTCATGCCATTTTCGTCTTTATTAAGCTTTAGATTTATACAAGATTGTGTAATGTTTTATAGAATCTAATTGCAGATAAAGAACAGCGAAAATAGAGTCTAGAAGAAGAAGAAGGAAGAATCATCAAGAGCTATTGAGACTTTCAAATTCGTGTTTTTGATTCACTAAGTGCTGTGAAACGTCGCAGGATTGAGAGATAACATCATTAACCAGACCAAGTCAAGCAGATGAACAAAACAAAGGTAGAAGATAGAGTAATTATTCAACATTTGTTGTTAATTAGTTTAGTATCTCGGACAAGGATTTTGCAAGTTGAGATGTGCTTAGTCTTTGGAGAGTTGAATTAATATCTTTCATTGATGAATTTTGATGTTATGATAATACCATTGGAGATCTTAGAATTTCTCTCATTAAACAAACACGAATCAAACACGAATCAGACCTGTATTATGGAGCTCATTGTTTTGAGAAGGTAACTACTATATCTGTTTTTGAATGGTTTTAAGACAGTTGCTCCTCTGGTTAGCTAAATAAGTCAATAAAGTCACTATAGGTAGCTGAACCCTCCATATATATAAAACAAAGTATAGCTCGGTCGGTAGATTCAGTGCTTATGTCGCACTTCTCTTAATGAGTCTGTCCGTTCAACTATCGGAAAGGTGCATCAGCTTAATTAGCTCTTGTAGTGTCACTAGTCAGGCTGTTCGGTCAGTTATTTCTATTAAAAACAGCTTCATGTCTTACTACACTTTTAATTTTTGTAAATGCTTATATTCCTGGTTGATCAGTTTTGTTAGGACAAAGCTCACATGGAAACTTGAATCTTGATCTCTTACTTGGTTTATTTGTTTCTTTGACAGGTACTGGAGTACTTGCTTAAAGATGCATGTATGTGAGTCTTTGCTGGATAATATCACTGTGGAAATTTGATTATATTTTCAAGTTACAAGTCTCACTTTGTAAATACTATATGTAAGTTACAATTCTCACTTTGTTGGACATAATAAAATAGAAAATTCTGTTATTACATTTTAGACATCATAATGTCAATAGTGAGAAATTATATGACATGAAGCTTTAATCTTTTGTTGCTGTTTACTTTGGAAAACTTAATTGTCATAACATTATCTAATATACACGATTGATTGATAGTGATTATTGGAATTACAAAGCAAGAGTCTCTGAAAATTACGATGAGGCTTGACTTCCTTGAGAAACCTTTTGCATTGGTGCTGGGAGTTTGCACACTTTAGCAAAACTACACTAAACTTGTAGCCATGTGAGTTTGGGAAGGACTTGAGATACCATAGAGTATCACAAAATGTTTGATGAACATGATGAAAGCTTCACAAAATGGAGGAGGTATTAAAATTTTCTGCCATTTTCATCTTTTAAGTTTATAAAATTATGCATTACTTATGCTAAACTTGTGTATGATTGTCAATGTGTAATATCCCGGTTGTGTTTAAATGAAGATGGAGAAGAGGAGGAGAAGGTGAAGAAAGAATCTAAGTCATGAGGATATGTCAGATACTATTCACCATTGTGTAGCTAAGTAGCTGCATAATCTTATATTACAGTAGAATGCTGTTGAAATGAGAGAACAGAGAGAGCCATCATAATCTTGTTGGAACCAGAGTAAGAAGCATCTTGTCCAAACTAAAACCGTATTTTGAGAGAGTGCTTGTGTTTAGTTTTAATATTTGAGCAGATTCAAATTAATTATTATTATGTTGTGATAATGGATAACACACTAAATTTTTAGCAGAGGAGCTTTAGTCTTGTTGTTGTTGCAGTGATAACAAGCAGATACGTCAAAGGTATATTCATCTCATCTTTACTTAAACTCAATCTCTCAGATCATACAACAATTTGCCTCAGAATTCTCTGTTTGTAAACAAATAAGCATTTTTATAGAATAAATAAAATACATAAAAAGGAAAAAGAAAACAACACAATCTGTGTGTTGTATAAAGAAACATCCAAAGTCCCATCAAGCTTGCAAGAAGCCTCTGGATGCACAAGAGGGCGTTCTGGTGGTTCATCAGTGTAATAATCTTGTTCTTTCGCCTTGAGGTCTGCTACGATCACTCTCCCCGCTGCGTGGTACAGTATGATTGTGAGAGATCAAAGCATGCCACGGCCAGTGATCTTGGATCACTCGACGAGTCCAGGATCGTGGGGAGGATCCTTAGTATCTGCATCCAACAATATTTAACAGGTGCTTAAGGGTTATGTTTGGTGGTTGATTCCGAGACAAGTTTAAGAAAGGAATACCTGGAAGTCATTCTCCTCAAAGCTTGTGACACTCTCACGCCAGAAATACCAGTCAAGATGGCCAAGAAGAACTTATATTTCTAGATCTTGTCTTTTAGCCCTTCTTCTAGTTGGTTCAATGCATCCAACAAGTCCTTAAAACTTCAGAATTTAACTACGATCATGTACTTAAAAACAGATAATGTTGTAGGAACCACTTATATAACAAGATTTTTTCTCACTGTAGAGAATTAAGAATTTAAGTTCCACATGACAGCTAAATAAAAAGCAGTCCTCAGGCTTTGCATCTAACTCGTCTTACCTCGTCACTCCACGCTTGTGTTTGTAGACTGTGGATTACACGCGGGAGTCCAAGATCAACCATCTGGGCACCAAATGTACATTTTGGAAGCAAGTTCCTGAATGTCAATATGACAACCTATAAGATAAAAATATTGTCAGACTAACACAATAACAAGTGCATCACACGCACAGTTTATGAAAATGAAAGATTCTAAAACAAATAAAAGAAGCAAAATTCTTGGTATATTGTGAAACTGAGATTCTGATCAATCAACCAAACTATGTCATATATATGATCTTTAGCTGATTGCAGGATTACAATATTAACCAAGTCACACAAGAGAACAAAGCTCACCTTTTACTTAGTCGAGCTCTTAACTACTTCTGTGAACCTTTGCATTTTCCTAGATGTTGCCAAGTACTCTATTGCAGGCTCATAATTGGACAGAAGCCAGACGCAGAGACATGTTTCATACAGGAGCTGTCTTCAGAAAGCATACAAATCACATGAATTAGGCTTGAGAGAATGAACAACACTGATCTGAATCCCTACAAATGTAGACAGAACAAGCATAAGTAACCATCGTGGCGGTGTGGTAGCCGTATTGATGTCGTTTGGTTTTTCTGCGGAGATTTTGTGTTTTCCGGCGCCTGAGGTTGAAGATAAACTTCGTTGTGTTCGTCGCCGGATTTTGCTGGCACTTGTTGTAATTATGGGCCTTTAGGAAGACCAATAAACATTAAATTAAGCCCATTAACCATCTTTCTTGGCAAGATAAGACAGTGATCATCACTGATTGGTTTACTTAGTCGTTGATGATCACTGATTGGTTGATGTATATATATGTAGCGTAGAGGATATTTTTTTGAAAGTATAGACAAGAAAGAGGGAACTGATCTAGTATTGGTGTTGTTGATTTACTTTGGAACTCTTTTTTTTTGTAATATATTTTCATTAAACTTTTCAAGTTAAGGTGGATGTGTTTGTATTGTAACATTTGTTTCAAACCCACTCAAATTTTGGAGAAGGTTTAAGGCAAATAACAAACTGAATGCTATAAAAGTCGATAATTTTTTTTGTATATTTTAATTACATTAGATTATTCGTTTTTCACACATTTGTTTTTCTTCAGTTTTTCTTTTCTCAAAAACACTGCATAAGAAAAAGATTGAAACTTGATCAAATACATAAGTTTTACTGCTTTTTGACTAAAATCTCTTAAAGAATGTCACATATATTCGTAATTTCATTACAAAAAAAAATTAAATCTTCAGTATAATCAACTAATATAACTTGGCCAAGAAAACACATTATAAAGGTATACAAAATAAACATTGACAAGAAAACGAGCAAGCTGAAAAAAAAAACATTCATAACTAAAAGACGGAATCAATAGATCACTAGTTTATGGATTTGTCCATATAGACGTTAAAATGTGGTTACCATTAATTAAAAATCTCAAACTAAACAAAGAAGATATAGAAACCATCAATATAGATTGTCTTCTGTTCAATATAGACATCTTATAATGTCAAAGTAGGAGAAATGGTGTGAAGCTTGACTCTTTTGACCATGTTAAACTGAACAAATTCTTAAGAAGAGATCTCTGTTGATGTTAATTAAAGTGAACATGTTTTTACATATGTCTTTCGTCCTATCATTATTATAGAATGTGTGGACGTGAGGTGTTGTTGTTTGAGATGATAATAGTTTGATATACTTTTTAGTCGTCAATAGAGTTAATGGTGGTGGAGCATATGGAGACAGTGGTTTTGTCCTTAGCAATCATTTTCCACGAAATCTCACTTTATTTTCTATGGAGTTTCTAATCCAATAGAGTCTCTCTATCTCTATCGTAGAGAACCTCTTCCTCTTTGTTAAAATCTTTCTTCCAAGCATCTATCTAGGAATCCTTGATCCTCTCTCTGTACCATACTAATGAATTCTTCTTTTTTCCTTGGCTTTGTCGCAGCTACTGTAGGCTTCTTTACGTTTTATAGAAAATGCAGATTCCAACAAGACAACAAAGATACTACTAAATCTTCTTCTTCATCTTCTCCATCTCCTCCAAGTTCTTTGTCTCTTCCATCTCCTTCAACTTCCGTGTCTCAAGTTTGGGAACACCATGTCTTCCCCAGCTTCCACGGGGCAGATGTCCGAAAAACTATTCTTAGTCACATTTTGGAATCATTCAGAAATAAGGGAATCGACTCATTCATTGATAACGATATAGAGAAAAGTAAGTCGATCGGTCCTAAGCTTGTAGAAGCTATCAAAGGATCAATGATTGCAATCGTCTTGCTTTCCAAGAACTATGCTTCTTCGTCTTGGTGTCTTGATGAGTTGGCAGAGATCATGAAATGCAGGGAAGTGCCGGGTCACATAGTCATGACCATTTTCTATGAAGTTGATCCAACTGACATAAAGAAACAGATTGGTGATTTTGGAAAAGCCTTTAGAAAAACTTGTAAAGGTAAAACAAAAGAGCGTACTGAGATATGGAGAAAAGCTTTGGAGGATGTGGCCCAAATCGCTGGATATCATTCTCGCAACTGGTTTGTCCTCTTGATTTCTATCTCCTTAGTTAATATTTCCTTGTAGAGTTTATTTGCCACTTAAAAAAATATCAAGAAAAGAATTTATCATGTATCACTTATTGACAGTTTTACTTACTATCTTCCCATGTTAGGGTCAATGAAGCGGCCATGATCGAAAAAATAGCAACTGATATTTCTAACATGTTGAATAGCTCCACACCATCAAGAGATTTTGATGGTTTAGTAGGGATGGGAGCTCATATGGAAAATTTGGAACCGTTGTTAAGCTTAGATTTGGATGAAGTAAGGATGATTGGGATTTGGGGACCGCCTGGGATTGGTAAGACGACCATCTCCAGAGTTCTGTTTAACCAAGTCTCTAACAGATTCCAACTTAGTGCAATCATGGTTGATATCAAAGGAAACTATCCAAGACCGTGTTTGAATGAGTATAGTGCACAATTGCAACTTCAAAAGCAAATGTTGTCCCAGATGATCAATCATAAGGAAATAACGATTTCCCATGTAGGAGTGGCAAAAGAACGGTTAAAAGACAAGAAAGTGTTTCTCGTTCTTGATGATGTGGATCACTTAGGACAACTAGATGCATTGGCGAAAGAAATTCAATGGTTTGGTTCTGGAAGTCGGATTATAATCACAACTGAAGATCAAAGAGTTCTTAAAGGTCATGGGATCAAACATATTTACCATGTGAAGTTTCCATCAAGTGATGAGGCTTTTCAAATCTTTTGTATGCACGCCTTTGGACAGAAACACCCATATAAAGGATTCTATGAGCTTGCTAAGGAAGTTGCATACCTTGCTGGTAAACTCCCTTTGGGATTGAAGATTCTAGGCTCTGCTCTGCGGGGAAGGTCCAAGCAGGAGTGGAAAATGATACTGCCAAGGTTAAAGACCGACCTTAATGGAGAAATAGAGAGCATTATAAAGTTCAGTTATGATGACTTAAGTAATGACGATAAAGATTTATTTCTTTATATAGCCTGCTTTTTCAGCAACGAACGTCCTTATATCTTGGAAAACGTTCTTCATAAGAAGTTTTTGCATGTGACGCAAGCTGGTCTTCAAGTCTTAACTGACAAATCTCTCATATATATTGACAAATTCGGAGAGATATATATGCATACTCTACTTAAGCAATTCGGAATAGAAACTTCTCGTAAGCAATTCCTTCATCCTCAGCTTTTGAAATGTCAACTTTTGGTTGTTGGAAGAGATATTTGTGAAGTGCTCGGTAGTGATAAAACAGTAAGAGTTTTTACCCTACAAATTTAGTTTATTTGATAACTCCTTTGTTATCTAATATATATTTTTTTTTGGTTATTTTTCAGGATAATAGAAGTTTTATAGGGATTAATTTAGATTTATCTGAGACTAAGGAAGAATTGAATATAAGTGAGAAAGCACTTGAAAGAATGTCTGATCTCGAAATCATAAGAATCAGTGGTGATAAGGAGGATCTTGATCTTTCTCAGCTTGAGAGACTGCACTCACTTCTGTATCATTCTCAAAAGATTAGATTACTTGATTGGAGTTATTTCAAAAATACATGTTTGCCATCTACTTTTAATCCGAAGTTTCTCGTAAAACTAGATATGGGATTCAGCAAACTTCAGAAGCTATGGGAAGGAACTAAAGTAAGTATTTTGATTAAAAGAGAAATAATTTTCAAAACCTTTGGTTATATATCTAGAATTCTATTTACGTTAAAATTTCTAGTTTAGTTTACAAACTCCAACTTTATAAGCCAATCGTGTCAACATTTTCTTATTGTGTCAATGCAGCAACTTAAAAATCTCAGGTGGATGGATTTGTTTTATTCTAAAGATTTGAAAGAGCTTCCGGATCTTTCCACTGCCACTAATCTTGAAAAGTTAAATCTCTTTGGATGCTCAAGTTTAGTGGAGCTTCCTTCTTCTATTGGGAATGCAACCAATCTCAAGACACTAAATCTCTCGAAATGCTCAAAGCTGGTGAAAATCCCTTCTTCTATTGAGAATTTGACCAATCTCCAGAAATTAAAACTCAGTGAATGCTCAAATCTTGTGGAGATTCCCTCACTTGGGAATGCAACTAAACTTGAGGAATTGGATCTCTCTTATTGCTCAAGACTTGTGAAACTCCCGTCTTCTATCAATGCCACTAATCTCAAGCAATTGCATCTAAAAAATTGTTCTTCTGTCGTGGAGCTCTCCGCGATCGAGAATGGGACTAATCTCTATTTTCTGAATCTTAGTGATTGGTCAAGTCTACTAAAGCTCCCTCCTTCTATTGGAACTGCCACAAATCTGACGGAATTGAATATCAGTGGCTGCTCAAGTCTTGTGGATCTCCCGTCCTCTATTGGAAATTTAACTAATCTCCAACATTTGGATCTATCAAACTGCTCAAATCTGGTGGAGCTTCCTTCCTCTATCGGAGATCTCATTGATCTCCAAGATTTGGATCTATCTAACTGCTCAAATCTGGTGGAGCTTCCTTCCTCTATAGGGAACCTTCAACGTTTGTCTTTGTTGATAATGTGCGGATGCTCAAAGGTAGAGGCTCTTCCAACCAACATCAACTTGAAATCTCTCGGTTTTCTTGATCTCACAGATTGCTCGCAGTTGAAAAGTTTTCCTGAGATCTCCACAAACATTGAGTATCTGTTGCTCGCAGGAACATCAATAAAAGAAGTTCCTTTGTCGATCATGTCGTGGTCTCGTCCTTATGATTTCAGTATGTCATACTTTGAAAGCCTCAAGGAATTCCCGCATGCTCTTGACATCATCACAGATCTGCAGTTGAACGAAGATATACAAGAAGTTGCTCCATGTGTCAAGGGAATGTCTCGTTTACATACACTTAGACTCGACAACTGCAAGAATCTGGTATCCCTCCCCCAATTTTCAGATTCTTTATGGAACATAGATGCAGACAATTGTCAATCCCTTGAGAGACTGGATTGTTCCTTTAAACATCCAGAGATCCATCTGAGTTTCAGGAACTGCTTCAAACTGAATCAAGAAGCCAGAGATCTCATCATGCACACATCGACTTGTCAATATGCGGTGTTACCAGGTATACAAGTGCCTGCCTGCTTCAATCACCGATCTACTGTTGGAGGTTCCTTGACAATCAAGTTGAATGAGTCGCCTCTTCCTAAATCTTTGAGATTTAAGGCTTGCATCATGCTGGTTAATACTCATGAAGAAAGGGGTCTTCGTCCTTATCATTGGATGTTGGTATATATTAAACAGAATGATCTTAAAGTTCTGTGTACAGATCATCGTATTCATGCTTTAAAAGAGCATATCTACACATTTGAAGTTGAAGCAAAGGAGGTGACTTCCACCGAGCTTGTCTTTGAGTTCACAACCAAAACATATGACAACTGGAAGATCGGAGAATGCGGGGTATATCAAATCTTGGAGGCTCCTTAGTGTTAATAACGAAGATGATGAGAGCTTCGATCAGAGATGGGAATCGATGAAGGAGGGTTAGAAATTTTTATGCCATTTTCTTCTTCAATAAAAAGCTTTTAAATATATATAAGATTGTGTAATGCTATGTTTAATTGAAACTAACTGCAGATAAAGAACAACAAAATTAGAGTTCAGAAGAAGAAGAAGGAGGAATCGTCAAGAGCTATTGAGACTTTTAAATTCTTGTTTCTGATATGAAAAGTGCTGCGAAAGGTCGTGGGATTGAGAGAGAACATCATTAAACAGACCAAGTCAGGCAGATGAGCAGAACAACGATAGAAGAGACAATAATTATTCAACATTCTACAGAAATTATGTTGTTAATTAGATTAGTATCTTGGAAAAGGATTTGTAAGTTGACATGTGCTTAAGTCTCTGGAGAGTTGAAGTTAATAGTTGGTGTTTGTTGTTGTTGTTTGCTGGACTTTTTGGAGATCTTAGAACCTCTTTCATTAAATTTTTAGGTTAGGCTAATGTACAACAAACACGATTAGGGTGGAGTTCATTGTTTTGAGAAGGTTACTATTATATCTGTTTTTGAATGGTTGTAAGACAGTTACTCCTCTGGTTAGCTAAATAAGTCAATAAGTCACTGTAGGTAGCTGAACCCTCCATATATAAAAGAAGGTTGTTTAAGCAAAACAATGTATAGCTCGGTCGGTAGATTCAGTGCTTAGTTCGCACTTCTCTTAATGAGTCTGTCCATTCATCTATTCGAGCTCTCTATCGGGAAGGTGCAGTGGCTTAATTAGCTCTTGTAGTCACTAATCAGGCTGTTCAGCCAGTTACTTCTGTTGAAAACAGCATCTTGTATCTTTACTTCTTTTTTTGGAAACTGTATCTTTACTTCTTTTAAGTTTTGTAAATGCTAGGACAAAGCTCACATGGAAACTTGAATCTTGATCTCTCAATTGGTCTACTTGTTTCTTATACAGGTATTATTATGATTCTGTATTGGAAAGACAAGCCAACGAAAGGGAACCAGAAAGTGTATTATTATTCTGTATTGGTAAAGAATAGCCTAAGTCTACTGATCATTATAGCCTAGCATAGAATATGGACCAGGTAATGCAAAGCAATATAACACTTAGCTTGTTTCAAGTTGTTGATTCTGCAATTTGTTATGTCGTTGAAAATATTCACGCGTGTTAGATAAGTCCGTCCAGAAGGTGCTGCTAAATGCTGAATTTTTTACTGATTTTCTTAGTAAAAGCTGAATAATGTATTGTATAAAGTTTAGTTAAATGGCTACCTAATGTCATACACCTTTGTTAATTTGTATACGTTCTGCCTCTAGAAAACATACATCTTGTGCCAAGTTTATTATTACTGTTCTATAAACAAAGCAACATAAGAACCTGAAACAAACAAATGATGTAAGTTCAAATATCGTAGCCCAAAACATAAACAAACTATACATTTTAAAAAATATATATGAATGCTAATCAAAAGAGGGAAGAGCCAAAGTACAACATTTGATGAAATTGATTTAGAGTAAAGATCTGTATTAGAGAACTCGCGAGTTCTTGATAAACAGAAACGTCAAGAGTGATTCATAAGAGACCTAAGAAGCAAGAAACCAGAATTGTTTTCTTTAAAGGCAGTGGGAAAAAGTAGATGAGACGTTGAGGTTACTAGAGATAAGACAGACCTTGCACCTAGGTGATGAAACTGCGAGCCCTGAAAGAAAGTACAAGTATAATTCATAACTAAGAACATTCAAAACAACTTACAAGTATTTTGTCTTTGCTCGACAGTATAACCGTGGAAAGTTGATGATACTCCAAGTTCAGAGTCCCACTTATTATGTTGTCACTATTATTGAGATTTATAACTTAATAATGTAAGAGTATGAGAGAAATGATGTGAAGCTTGAAACTTTTGACATCTTTTGACATCTTTTTATTGTTAAAATAATTTCGATATATAAAATTCTTATATTGAATTATAATAAAATTAGGTTTTGGAATTTGCATTGATGAATTTTGGTTATGTTCGACTTATATATATATGGTCTACATTCGGTTCCATTGTGACTATCATTTCGTTCTTAAAAACCTTTGAACAAACCTTAACCTGAAAATTCAATGAAAAATATTCCAAAATCTCCCAAAAAGAATACCACAGTCAAATAATAAACATCAAAGATTATTAATTTAAAGACACTCGATGACTAATTAATAATCACTGTGAAGCAAACAGAGGCTAAAGCTTCCAGCTTTAGCTTGAATGAACACAAACCAAGGACCTTTGTAGACAACTGAGCTTGAATACCTGAAATGAAACTTCAACCAACACCACAAACAACACCAATAGACCAAAGCAACAACAAACAAAAACAGAGCACACAAGAGATTGTTAACCCAGTTCACGTCAAACCGACGCTACCTCTGGGCCGGGATTTGTCTCCCGGAATCCACTATTCGCAGAGTTTACAAAGAGATCTCTCACCCTTAAAGCCCCTTACAAAGCTCTCTAGATTCAATCTCTCACAAGCACTCTATGTTTCCCCAAGAACACAAAACACAAGTTTACTCTCTGTTTTTGTTCTCACTTCTTTTTCACCTTGTTCTCTCTCTCACACATACACTGCCCTTAAATAGATGCTAGCTCTTTAACCTAGACTCCTTGGTGACCTTCTGCGAAGCAGCCTCTTCCTTGGCGTTTTTCACAGTCAAGCTTTTTCTTGCCTTCAATTGCAGGTGCATAAGAAGACAGACGTACGCTTTGCTTTTGCTTTTACAGGCCAAACAAAACAGCTATATAAACACCATGAGTCATCATGCTGAGCTGGCACTACTTGATCTTCAAGTTTCTTTCTTTTGTCTTGTTCTTTGTTCACTAATACTTAACAATCACAATGTCAACTTGCATTAGAAAATGATTAGTGGAATTAGTAGTAGTAGTAGGTGTCATCGTTAGCATACATTTTCCACAAAATCTCTCACTGTATTTTCAAGGAAACATCCACTGAGTTTCTTCTCTGCAAAAAGTGTCGTCAACGAATCCTCTCATTCACACAGCAATTCTTTCAACAACCTCTTGGAGATTTCTCTGTCTTTTTTATTGCATCGGTGAGATTTTCTTACTCTTCTCTGTCTCAACTAAACTCCAACGTTTTACTGTTTTTTTTTTCTGTTTTTTTCTTAAGTTTTACTTAAGGTTTAATCACTCTGTAATCGAAGTGACTGGACTGGGTCTTGATGATGGTTTCTTTGTTTTCGATTAGTGTTTTGAGACCAGTTCTTGATTATGTGTTCTTGATTTTTAACTTTAAGGTTTCTTTGTTTTATTCAAAATTTTCACCTAATTGTGGGAACTTATGATCGCTGCAGTGTGAAACTTCTTGATTCCATCAATGGGTTCTGTAATGAGTTTGAGCTGTAACAAGAGGAAAGCTACGAGTCAGGACGACGTGGAAACCGAATCTGTTAAAAGACAAAAGATATGCTCAACTAACGATGATGAATTTTCTTGGAAACGTCCTTTGAGTTTCTGTGCCAACGGTCTGTTAACCTTTTCATATATCTATCAACTAATCTTGATTCTGTTTTTATCATACTAATGAATTCTTTTTATTTTTATTTTCTCTTTGACTCAGTTGCAGCGGGTGTTTATACAAAATTCAGATTCCAACAAGACAGCAAAGATATTATATCGTCTTCTGTGTCTCGAAACTGGAAATACCATGTCTTCCCAAGCTTCCACGGGGCAGACGTCCGAAGCAACTTTCTTAGTCACATCCTGGAATCATTCAAGAGAAAGGGAATCGACACATTCATTGATAATGATATACCGAGGAGCAAGTCGATCGGTCCTGAGCTCAAAGAAGCTATTAAAGGATCAAAGATTGCGATCGTGTTACTTTCCAAGAACTATGCTTCTTCTTCGTGGTGTCTTGATGAGTTGGCAGAGATCATGAAATACAGGGAAGAGTTGGGTAAAATAGTCATGACTATTTTCTATAAAGTGGAACCAACTGAAGTAAAGAAACAGACGGAAGATTTTGGAAAAGCCTTCAGAAAAACTTGTAAAGGTAAAACAAAAGAGCGCACTGGGATATGGAGAAAAGCGTTGGAAGATGTGGCCACAATCGCCGGATATCATTTTGACCAAAGGTATGTCCTCTTGATTTATACTCTCCTTAAGAGTTAGAGTTCAAAGTTCAAACTATGTTAATTTGTAGCCTTTAAAAAGATTAAAACACAGAAACTACATATCTTTAGGATCTGTATGTATGCGAATTTTTCATGACTAGACTATTGATTAATTTAATTATGTTAATATCCTCCAATGTTAGGGTCAATGAAGCGGCCATGATCGAAAAATTAGCCACTGATATTTCAAACATGTTGAATAACTCGACACCGTCAAGAGATTTTGATGGTTTAGTTGGGATGGAAGCTCATATGGAAAGGATAGAGCAATTGTTAAGCCTAGATTTGGATGAGGTAAAGATAATCGGGATTTGGGGTCCGCCTGGTATAGGTAAGACAACCATCGCTAGATTTATGTTAGACCGATTCTCCACCAGATTCCAACTTAGTGCAATCATGGTTGATATTAGAAGAAGCTATCCCTATCCAAGATCTTGTTCATATGAGTATAGTGCGCAGTTGCAACTTCAAAACCAAATGTTGTCTCAAATGATGAATCAGAAAGATATCAAGATTTCTCATTTAGGAATGGCCCAAGAATGGTTGAAAGAAAAGAAAGTGTGTCTCGTTCTTGATGAAGTAGATCAGTTAGGACAAGTGTATGCCTTGGCGAAGGAAACCCGATGGTTTGGTCCTGGAAGTCGGATTATAATCATAACAGAAGATCTAAGAGTTCTTAAAGCTCTTAAGATCAATCATTTTTACGCAGTGAATTTTCCAACAAGTAATGAGACTTTTCAAATCTTTTGTATGCATGCCTTTGGACACAAGCACCCAGATAATGGCTTCGATGAGCTTGCTAGGAAAGTTACATGCCTTGCTGGTGAACTCCCTTTGGGTTTGAAGATTCTAGGCTCCACTTTGAAAGGAAGGTCCAAGGCAGAGTGGGAGAGGACACTACCAATGTTAAAGACCAACCTTAATGGAGAAATAAAGAACATTATAATGTTCAGTTATGCTGCCTTAGATAATGATGAATATAAATATTTATTTCTTTATATATCTTGCTTTTTCAACGGCGTATATCAACATAAAGTTGAAGCGTTTCTTGGAAAGAAGTTCTCGGATGTGAGGCACGGTCTTGATGTTTTGGCTGAAAGATCTCTCATATATATTGAATACGGAATGATACAGATGCATCGTTTGCTACATCAATTTGGAATAGAAACTTCACGTAAGCAATTTGTTCAGCATGGCCTTAGGGAACATTATCTTTTAGTCGATGCAAGAGATATATGTGAAGAGCTTAGCAATGATACAAGAGTAAGTTATGATGTTGCAATATTATGCTGTTGCAACATTACGACTGAGTTTATTTTACAACGAACCATAACTGCTTCTTTTTTTCCAGGATAATAGGCGTTTTATAGGCATAAATTTAGATTTATCTAATACTGAGGAAGAGCTGAGCATAAGGGAAAAAGCACTAGAAAGAATGTTAGATCTCCAATTTGTAAGAATCAATGGTGTGGACCTTGCTCATGCTGAGAGACTGCATTCACTGCTTCATTATCCTCAAAATATTAGATTAGTAGATTGGATTTATTTCCAGAATACATGTTTGCCATCAACTTTTAATCCCGAGTTTCTCGTCGAACTATGTATGAGTTCCAGCAAGCTTCAAAAACTATGGGAAGGAACTAAAGTAAGTAATTTTTAATTTTTTAAAAAAATTATTTTTCAAAACCTTTACTAATATTTCTAGAATTTGTTTAACAAACTCCAACTTTATAAAGCCAATCATGTCAATATTTTCTTATTGTGTCAATGCAGCAACTTAAAAATCTCAGGTGGATGAATTTGTCTGATTCTGAAGATCTAAAAGAGCTTCCCGATCTTTCAACTGCCACTAATCTTGAAGAGTTAAATCTCCAAGGATGCTCAAGTTTAGTGGAGCTTCCTTCTTCTATTGGGAATGCAACCAATCTCCGGGAACTAAATCTCTATAAGTGTTCAAAGCTAGTGAAAATCCCTTCTTCTATTGAGAATTTGACCAATCTCGAGACACTAAATCTCTCTTATTGCTCAAAGCTGGTGAAATTCCCTTCTTCTATTGAGAATTTGACCAATCTCCAGGAATTAAAGCTAAGTAATTGCTCAAGTCTTATGGAGCTTTCCTCACTTGGGAATGCAACTAAACTTGAGGAACTAGATCTCTCTTATTGCTCAAGTCTTCTAGAGCTTGAGAAGCTTTGGGAAAGAACCAAAGTAAGTAATTTTGATTTTAAAAATTCAATTTTCAAAACCATTTTTTAATATCTATGGTTCGTTTCCGTACAAATGTCTTAGTATAGTTAACAAACTACAATTTTATAAGGCAATCATGTCAACATTTTCTTATTGTGTGTGTCAATGCAGCAATTTAAAAATCTTAGGTGGATGGATTTGTCTTATTCTAAAGATTTGAAAGCACTTCCTGATCTTTCAACTGCCACTAATCTTGAAGAGTTAAATCTCCAAGGATGCTCAAGTTTAGTGGAGCTTCCTTCTCCTATTGGGAATGCAACCAATCTCCGGGAACTAAATCTCTTTAAGTGTTCAAAGCTGGTGAAAATCCCTTCTTCTATTGAGAATTTGACCAATCTCGAGACACTAAATCTCTCTTATTGCTCAAAGCTGGTGAAAATCCCTTCTTCTATTGAGAATTTGACCAATCTCCAGGAATTAAAGCTAAGTAATTGCTCAAGTCTTATGGAGCTTTCCTCACTTGGGAATGCAACTAA
>NW_006238919.1:6132814-6135527 GCF_000375325.1 Capsella rubella
AGTTTACAAACTACAACTTTATAAGGTAATCGTATCAACATTTTCTTATTGTGTGTGTCAATGCAGCAATTTAAAAATCTTAGGTGGATGGATTTGTCTTATTCTAAAGATTTGAAAGCACTTCCTGATCTTTCAACTGCCACTAATCTTGAAGAGTTAAATCTCCAAGGATGCTCAAGTTTAGTGCAGCTTCCTTCTTCTATTGGGAATGCAACCAATCTCCGGGAACTAAATCTCTCTAAGTGTTCAAAGATGGTGAAAATCCCTTTTTCTATTGAGAATTTGATCAATCTTCAAAAATTAAAACTCTCAGGTTGCTCAAATCTTGAAGAGCTTTCTTCTTCTATTACCAATATCAAGGAACTAAGTCTCTCTTATTGTTCAAAGCTGGTGAAAATCCCTTGTCCTATTGACAATTTGACCAATCTCGAGGTATTAGACCTCTCTAATTGCTTAAATCTTGTGGAGATTCCCTCACTTAGGAATGCAAATAAACTTGAGGAATTGGATCTTGGTAATTGTTCAAGTCTTGTGAAACTTCCGTCTTCTATCAATGCCACTAATCTCAAGAAATTGACTCTAAGCAATTGTTCTTCTATCGTGGAGCTACCTCATTCTATTGGAACTGCCAAAAATCTCAAGTATTAGAATGTTAGTGGATGTTCAAGTCTCGTGAATCTCCCCTCCTCTATTGGAGATCTCACTAATCTCGAAGATTTGAATCTATCTGACTGCTCAAATCTGGTGGATCTTCCTTCCTCTATAGGGAACCTTCAGCGATTGTATTATTTGACAATGAGAGGATGCTCAAAGCTAGAGGCTCTTCCAACCAACATCAACTTGAAATCTCTCTGGCATCTTAATCTCACAGATTGCTCGCAGTTGAAAAGTTTTCCTGAGATCTCCACACACATTAAGGATCTGTGGCTCACAGGAACATCAATAAAAGAAGTTCCTTTGTCTATCAGGTCGTGGTCTGGTCTTTCTCAGTTTCATATTTCATACTTTGAAAGCCTTAAGGAATTCCCGCATGCTCTTGACATCATCACGGAGCTGCAGTTGAACGAAGATATACAAGAAGTTGTTCCATGGGTCAAGGAAATGTCTCGTTTACGTAAACTTAGACTCCACAACTGCAAGAATCTGGTATCACTCCCCCAATTTTCAGATTCCCTATATGACATAACTGCATACAATTGCCAGTCTCTTGAGAGACTGGATTGTTCCTTTAACAATCCGGAGATACGTTTGAAGTTCATGAACTGCTTTAAACTGAATCAAGAAGCCAGAGATCTCATCATGCACACATCGACTTCGGATTATGCGGTGTTACCAGGTACACAAGTGCCTGCCTGCTTCAATCACCGAGCTACTGCTGAGGGTTCCTTGACAATTAAGTTGAATGAGTCATCTCTTCCCAAATCTTTGAGATTTAAGGCTTGCTTCATCCTGGTTAAAACTAATGAAGAAACGGTTTATGATCATGGTTGGATGTCTGTATATATAAAGATCATGGACAAACAGATTGATCTCGAAGTTCTGTGTAAACTATGCGGCCATTTCATAGATCCACTTTTAACAAAGCATATCTACACATTTGAAGTTGAAGCAGAGGATGTGACTTCCACCGAGCTTCTCTTTCAGTTCGCATCAGGCTATAATGACAACTGGAAGATCGGAGAATGCGGGGTATATCAAATCTTGGAGGTTCAGAGATGATGAGAGCTTCGGAGATGGGAATCGATGGAGGAGGTTAGAAACCCTTATGCCATTTTCGTCTTTAATAATAAGCTTTAATTTTATACAAGATTGTGTAACAGCAAAATTAGAGTTCATCAGAAGAACATCTCTTAATGTGCAGCATCTTAATTAGTTCTTGTAGTCTCATTAGTCAGGCTGTTCGGTCAGTTAATTCTATTAAAAACATCTTAGATTCCTGGTTGATCTGTTTTGTTAGGACAAAGCTCACATGGAAACATGAATCTTGATCTCTCAATTGGTCTACTTGTTTCTTTGACAGGTACTGGACTTGCTTAAAGATGCATGTATGTGAGTCTTCGCTGGATTGTATCAGTTTGAAAAGTTGATGATATATGTAAGTTTACAAGTCTTACTTTGTTGGCGTTGAATCTTGGTTGGTGTTTACCTTTGAAAAACCTAATTGTCATATCATTATCTAAGATAATTATGATTGATTGATAGTGATTATTGGAATTAGCAAGGAACAGTAAGTTTCTCTGCAACTAGCAAAATCTTTTTGAATAACCCCAATTTTTTTTTATTAATCTTTACTGAAATCAAAAGAGGATAATAAAATTCAAACTAAAAAGTACAATAGAAGCAACACTTTACCCACTGTTTGTTTGTGCTCTCACAGTTGGATGATCAAGCATTGATAGAAGTGATGAAGAAACTTTTCAACAACTATAAGAAATAGTCGAAAGAGTAGTATTTGGTAAGGGAGTTGTAGACATCTATACTCAATTATATATAGTTTCTGCAGGAGTAGCTTAGAATATGATCATAAACAGAAATTTTAGGAACTGACTCGAAAAAATATTATATTCAAAAGTAACTAAGAGTTTCTGTGTATTTTTCATGAGCAGGAATTAAAATTTTTTTGTTTGTGGCTAAATGTTTTAGCAAACTCTGGTGTCGAGAATATGTTTTAATGTATGCTCTACTTGTGGGTTGCCAACTATACAGCAGGAAA
>NW_006238919.1:6135627-6146924 GCF_000375325.1 Capsella rubella
TGTCTCTGCTACATTTATCATCATGTATGTTTCTTTGTGCAAGTCTTCCATAGTTTGTGCGTGATTCTTGTTTTCTTTTTATGCTTTTCCGCCAGTGCTAATATTATGCTTTACTGTCAAACTTTATCATTGAAAGTTTCATTCTTTTGTTGTTTGTATTTCTGCTAAGAAGCTAATAACTTGCAAGCACACTAATATTTTTTTTGTAAGGCAAAACTTGTATATATGTGCTTGATGAGAAAATGTCGATTGATATTGTTTTCCTTACAAAATTAGCATTTTAGTACAGATGGTTAGCACGCTTGATTTTAATAATACACTGATTTTTTCGCTATGCATTCCTAAATGTGTAGTTTATACTCTTCCTACTCTATTTCATGCTTTTGCAGATGGCATTTGAACTCTATGGTATGCTGGCTGGGAATGTGTTAGTCCTATGACTGGGGAAAATGTGAAGCCAGCTTATGGAGGCGAAGAAGATGCATTCTTGATCGGAAAGTTTTGACTCCAAAATCTATGAAGTGATTCAGATGGTATGGCTTAAATTTTGAGCTTTTCCTTTTGCTTTTAGCATTTTTGCTTGTTAGTATTCTTATTTACGTAATTGTACCATTCACAGGAGGCTCAAAGAAGCAAAAAAAGGCAAGTCTAAGCACTCGCAGTGGAGGAACTAGGATGATTTGAATGAATACTTTTTTGGTGATATATTTATCTAACTGCTTTCACGCAATCATAAAGGTCTTTATAATTGGTTTATATTGGTCAGTTGATTGTTTTCGGTTAGGTTGGCACAGTGCCAAGCTGTTGCTAACATGAAGTTTACATATGTTGTATCATGTCAACAATATGGTATCCATAAACGATCTGGTGATCCTCGTGCACAGGATATATTGAGGCTTATGATTGACGAGGTATGCAGAACAATCCTATTTTCTTGTCATTTGTTAACTTGTTTTGAACTTATGGCTTTGCTGACAGTTGGCAGATACCTGATTTCTCCGCGTTGCAAACATTGATCTGAGGTGGAAGAACCAGTGCAATTTGTTATGTCGTTGAAAATATTCGCGCGTGTTAGATAAGCCCGTCCAGAAGGTGCTGCTAAATGCTGAAATTTGTTCTGATTTTCTTAGTAAAAGCTGAATCATGTATTGTATAAAGTTTAGTTAAATGGCTACCTAATGTGTTATACACCTTTGTTAATTCGTATAAGTTCTGCCTCTAGAAAACATACATCTTGTGCCAAGTTTAGTTTTACTGTTATATTTGCTATGTCATGTTCATTTGTGTTACTCTAGGATCATGAACTAGCTCTTATGGATGCAATCGCAAAGCTTGAAGAAATATCAGACGGAGAGAGCGGTAATATTTTGATAGGGCCCTTCTAAAATCTCCTCAGGTTGGCATCTTTTGTCTGCTCTTTGGACCAATGTGTTTTGTTAAAAATGTGAATGCGGTTTAAATGCAGAGATGATGGAGCCGAAGCATTAGACTTGCTAATAAGGTGTTGTAGATGGTGGTGGCAAAATCTGAATTGATGAGAGGGAGATTTCGAAACTTGTATGGATGGCAAAATGTATTTTGTTTAGGGGGAGGACTGGAATTGATGAAACTGATCTAGAGTAAAGATATGTATTAGCAAACTCGTATTCACATCCATTATCCATATATGGTCTTGATAAACAGAAATGTCAAGAGTGATTCATAAGATACTTAAAAAGCAATAAACAGTGGACAAAAGTAGACGATACGTTGAGGTGACGAGAGATAAGGCAGACCTTGCATCTGAAGTTACGTTTACACTTTCTTATCTCCTTTTGAAGATGACTGATCATAGTATAGAACCAGTTACGTTGTTCAGGATGGTTGATTAATATCTCTAGCATTGCCTCCAAAAGTGCCTTGACTTGCACCATTTGCTTCTCTATGTTTTTATCATCGTTGATTAATATCTCTAGCAGCACCTTTCAACGGACTTGATCTGCACAAACACACATCTCAGACGTTTTCAATTGCAATTCATTAATGAATTTAACCACTAGAGATCTATCAAAATGGTTGGTTTTAGTCTATAAGACTTTATAGCCACTGTCACCACCAAGTAGCCTTTCGTTCCAGAATTGTATTGTTTTGTTTGGACAAAACTCAAATGGAAACTTGAATCTTTGTCTGTAACTTGGTCTGCTGTTTCTTTTGCAGGTACTGGACTTGCTTGAAGATGCTTGTGCGCCTTTGCTGGACAGTATCACCGTGTAAAGTTGATGATACTGCTTTGCACTTAAAACTGAGAGAGTTCTTTTATTCTCTTACTACATTTGTAAACATCTTAGCAATTTAAGAGTATGAGAAATGATGTGAAGCTTGAATCTGTGACATTTATTTCTTCTTCCCTGAACCTTGTTAAACTGTACATATTCTTAAGATAAGATTTGTATTCTATCTATCATTCAATATTATTAGAAGAGAAAGAGAAAAAAAAAAAAAAAAGAAGAAGAATGTGTGGACGTAAAGTGTTGTTGTTTGAGATGTTTATCTTATCATTTCTGAGTATTGTGGGACAGTGATTTTGTCGTTAGCAAACATTTTCCACGAAATCTCACCATATTTTCCTGGAAACATCCATAGAGTCTTCTGTGTCAGTAGAGTCTTCGACAGTCACACAAAGCCTCTTGTTCATTGTTAAAATCCTTGCTCCATCCATCTCTAGAAATCCTTGCTCCATCTTTTACCATACTAATGGATTCTTCTTCTTTATCTCTTTTATCTCCTCAAACATCTTTGTCTCGAAACTGGAAACACGATGTTTTCCCCAGCTTCCACGGGGAAGATGTCCGAAGAACCTTTCTTAGTCACATCATGGAATCATTCAGAAGTAAGGGAATCGACCCATTCATTGATAATGATATACAGAGGAGTAAGCCGATAGGTCCTGCACTCGTAGAAGCTATCAAAGGATCAAAGATCGCGATCGTCTTGCTCTCCAAGAACTATGCTTCTTCTTCGTGGTGTCTTGATGAGTTGGCAGAGATCATGAAATGCAGGGAACTATCAGGTCAAACAGTCATGACTATTTTCTATGAAGTGGAACCAACTGAAGTAAGGAAGCAGATGGGAGATTTTGGAGAAGCCTTCAGACAAACTTGTAAAGATAAAACACAAGATCGTACTGAGATATGGAGAAAAGCTTTGGAGGATGTGGCCCAAATCGCTGGATATCATTCTAGCAATTGGTTCGTCCTCTTGATTTAATACTCTCCTTAATTAATTAATACTAGATTCTAACACGGGTTGATTTGTATTTAGTAATTTATTTTATATATATTTTAGAATAGAGATTTAATATATTATAATATTATAGTAAGTATTAAGTAAAATGATATTGATTTTTTTTTGTTAGTCCTAAATTATAATATTAGACTGATGAATTTTGTTTTAATATTTCTTGAAAATTACTTTATTTATGATACCAACCACAAAATGAAATTGAATATAATTAAGAATCCATGTTTTCATTTAGAATATCAATTTGCACAATCTATTATTCCTTATTTTCAAAATTGTTTACACAATAAAAATTTTAAATATTTAGATGTATCAAATCTTATTTGAACTTAATCATCATATAATTTAACCAGACATATATTATTATAAGAACCACAAATCTTTCTATCATATAATACATTACATTAAATATTCCAATTTAAACTAATTTATTGAAATATAATTACTCAAGTCTGAATGTTTGACCCATTACAATTATTTATTCATTGATTTAAAAATTTATTTTCTTTATTAAAAAATATAAATCATGGTATATGCTGAAAAATCTAATTTTTTTTATTATACGGATAAGATGATAATTTATTTGTTTCACATAACATAAAAGGGAGATTTCCACAATAACATTATACAAATACCCTCTCTTGGTGTCCATTTTCAAAAATACCCTATTCAATGTACAAAATGAATAAATTACACTCTTTTATTATAACCCATGATGAAAAAAGAATATTATTTCCAACAAAAAGAATATTCATTCCAAAAATTTTTCCGCCAAACAAATTCCGGCCATAATATTTCCAGAATTCTTTAAAAACCTTGTACATATTTTTAAAACCCTTAAAAAATCCTTTAAAACCCCTTATAAATCTTTTAAAAGTCATACAAAACCTTTAAAAACTTTAGAAAACCTTTTAAAACATTTGTAAATCATTTTATAACATTTATAAACACTTGTAAATCCCTTTAAAACCCCTTATAACCGTGGTAAATATTTTAATAAAAACTTTTGTAAACTTCTAAGACCCTTTTAAAAACCCTTGTAAACCCTTTAAAAGTCTTTGTAAACCCTTGAAAAACCTTTGTAAACTTCTAAAACCCTTTAAACCCCCTTGTAAATCATTTAAAACTATTTTTAAATCCTTTTAAAACCATTTTTAAATTTTTGGCAAGAAATATTTTGGATGGAATATTCCATCCGAAGGAAGGAATCTTCTTTCAACTAGGGGTATAATGGTCATTAAAATTTAAGAGATGGCAAAAATGTATATGGCAAAAAAAGATGGTAGTTTTGCAAAAGGGTATCATAAAAAGATCATTAGTAAGAATTTCTCTACATAAAATCATATAAAAGTGAGAAGTGAAGTATAATGACTAATAAAAATATAAGAGAATTTTTGAGAAATACCCCTTTTTGTGTACCCCTTTTTAAAAATACCCCTCTTTTCTATCCATTTTCAAAAATACCCCTTTTCAAATATGAAAAATTATAACCTTTTATATGGTTAATAAGGTACATCGAATTCATCATTACTACTGGGAGACTAAATCTAAATATCTATAAGGTTTTAAAAGGTTCTAAATGGCATTTATAATGTTTTATAAGGTTTTTAAAAGGGTTACACAGTTTTTATAAGGGTTTTAAATGATTTTAAAAGGTTTTTAAAATGTATTTATATGGTATTTATGAAATATATATATAAATTTACACACATATAAAGATAATTTGTGTTTATAAATATAAGTTTACTTATATGTTTTTGATAAATTTCAAAATTTATAGTGACTTTTTGATAAAATTAGAAAGAGGGGTATTTTTAAAAAGTGGTATTGGAAAAGGGGTATTTTTGAAATTCCCCAAAATATAATATGGTAAATTACATATCAAATTTTATATGTGCATTTTGATTGGTTGTATTCTAAAAAATATATATATATATATATTTGTTTCTGTAATTTAATTAAATTTTATAAATTAGTTTTTGACATTTTTACTCATATGATATTTAATTTAATGCATATTATAATTTCCTCTTCTTTTTTTTAACCGTTGTTGTAAAAACTAAAATAAGTTGTAATTTGATAGAATTTGTATTGGCACTATATTGTAGTTAAGTAACTTTTTAAATTGTGTACTTCCATCTTATTAATACGTGGATTTCTTTTTACAGTTTATTTGTCACTTTAAAAAAATAGCACAAAAAATACATATGTTTTGGATATGTATCAGAATTTATCATCACTTTTTAACAATTATACTTACTATCTTTCAATGTTAGGGTCAATGAAGCGGCTATGATTGCAAAAATAACAACTGATGTTTCAAACATGTTGAATAGCTCCACACCATCAAGAGATTTTGATGGTTTAGTAGGGATGAAAGCTCATATGGAAGACTTAGAACCGTTACTAAGCTTAGATTTGGATGAAGTAAGGATGATTGGGATTTGGGGGCCACCTGGGATTGGTAAGACGACCATCTCCAGAGTTCTGTTTAACCGAGTCTCTAACAGATTCCAACTTGCCGCAATCATGGTTAATATCAAAAGCTGCTATCCAAGACCTTGTTTGGATGATTATAGTGCAAAATTGCAACTACAAAACCAAATGCTGTCCCAGATGATCAATCAGAAAGAAATCACGATATCTCATTTAGGGGTGGCAAAAGAACGGTTAAAAGACAAGAAAGTGTTACTTGTTCTTGATGATGTGGATCATGTACAACAACTAGAGGCCTTGGCGAAAGAAAATCAATGCTTTGGTCCTGGAAGTCGGATTATAATCACAACAGAAGATCAAGGAATTTTAAACTCCCATGGGATCAATCATATATACAAAGTGAAATTTCCATCAAATGATGAGACTTTTCAAATCTTTTGTATGCATGCCTTTGGTCAGAAAAACCCATATGAAGGCTTCTATGAGCTTGCTCAGGAAGTTGCATACCTTGCTGATAAACTCCCTTTGGGATTGAAGGTTCTAGGCTCCGCTTTGAAAGGAAGGTCCAAGCTAGAGTGGGAAAGGACACTACCAATGTTAAAGACCAGTCTTAATGGAGAAATAAAGAGCATTATAAAGTTCAGTTACGATGCCTTAGATGATGAATATAAATATTTATTTCTCTATATAGCCTGCTTTTTCAACGACGAAGATCAACATAAAGTGGAAGAGATTCTTCCAAAGAAGTTCTTGCATGTGACGAAAGCTGGTATTCATGTCTTAGCTGAGAAATCTTTCATATCTTTTGACAATATTACCGGATATATACATATGCATGCTGTGCTAGCACAATTCGGAAGAGAGATTTCTCGTAAGCAATTCGTCCACACTGATCAGAACTCAAAATATCAGCTTTTGATTGATAAAAAAGATATCTCTGAAGTGCTTAGTAATGATAAAACTGTAAGTTTTTTGCCTTACAAATTGAGTTTATTTGATAACTAACTATGTTATCTACTTATCTTTTTCTTTTTTTTGGCTCTTTTTTAGGATGATAGACGGTTTATAGGCATGCATTTATCTATGACTGAGAAAGAATTGAAGATAAGTAAGAAAGCACTTAAAAGAATGTCAGATCTCGAAATCGTAAGAATCACGGGTGTGTGTATTTCTCAGTTTGAGAGACTGCACTCACTTTTGTATCATTCTCAAAAGATTAGATTACTGGATTGGAGTGGTTTCAAAAGTAAATGTTTGCGATCTAGTTTTAATTCGGAGTCTCTCGTCGAACTACGTATGAGGCCTAGCAAGCTTAAGAAGCTATGGAAAGGAACTAAAGTAAGTAATTTTGATTTAAATAATTCAATTTTCAAAACCATTTTCTTATATTTCTATAATCTCATTAATTTGTATCGGTAAAAATATATAATGTTTAACAAACTCCAGCTTTATAAACCAATCCTGTCATCATTTTCTTATTGTTTCAATGCAGCAACTTAAAAATCTCAAGTGGATGGATTTGTCTTTTTCTAAAGATCTGAAAGAGCTTCCCGATCTTTCAACCGCAATTAATCTTGAAGAGTTAAATCTCATTTGTTGTGGGAGTTTAAGGAAGCTTCCTTCTTCTATTGGGAATGCAACCAATCTCCAGAAATTAGACCTCTCTCAATGCTCAAAGCTGGTGAAAATCCCTTCTTCTATTGAGAATTTGACCAATCTCCAGAAATTAGATCTCTCTAATTGCTCGAATCTTGTGGAGCTTCCCTATATTGGGAATGCAACTAAACTCGAGAAGTTGAATCTTTGGAATTGTTCAAGTCTTGTGAAACTCCCGTCTTCTATAAATGCCACTAATCTCAAGGAATTGAATCTAGAAAATTGTTCACGTGTTTTGGAGCTGCCTGCTATCGAGAATGCGACTAAACTTGAGGTATTGAATCTCGATAATTGCTCAAGTCTACTAGAGCTCCCTGCTATCGAGAATGCGACTAAACTTGAGGAATTGGATCTCAATTATTGCTCAAGTCTACTCGAGCTCCCTCCTTCTATTGGAACTGCCAAAAATCTCAAGTATTTGAATGTTAGTGGATGTTCAAGTCTCGTGAATCTCCCCTCCTCTATTGGAGATCTCACTAATCTCGATTATTTGAATCTATCTCACTGCTCAAATCTGGTGGAGCTTCCTTCTTCCATAGGGAACCTTCAGCGATTGCGTTATTTGAGAATGAGAGGATGCTCAAAGCTAGAGGCTCTTCCAACCAACATCAACTTGAAATCTCTCGGTATTCTTGATCTCACAGATTGCTCGCAGTTGAAAAGTTTTCCTGAGATCTCCACAAACATTAAGGAGCTGTCGCTCACCGGAACTGCAATAAAAGAAGTTCCTTTGTCGATCTTGTCGTGGTCTCGTCTTTCTTATTTCCGTATGTCATACTTTGAAAGCCTCAAGGAATTCCCGCATGCTCTTGACATCATCACGGAGCTGCAGTTGAACGAAGATATACAAGAAGTTGCTCCATGGGTCAAGGAAATGTCTCGTTTACGTGAACTTGGACTCCACAACTGCAAGAATCTGGTATCACTCCCCCAATTTTCAGATTCCCTATGTGACATAGATGCAGACAATTGTCAATCCCTTGAGAGGCTCGATTGTTCCTTTAACAATCCAGAGATCCGTCTTAAGTTCAGGAACTGCTTCAAACTGAATCAAGAAGCCAGAGATCTCATCATGCACACATCCACTTCTAGATATGCGGTGTTACCAAGTAAACAAGTGCCTGCCTGCTTCAATCACCGAGCTACTGCTGGAGGTTTATTGACAATCAAGTTAAATGAGTCGCCTCTTCCTAAATCTTTGAGATTTAAGGCTTGCATCATGCTGGTTAATATTAATGAAGAATCGGTTGATGATTCGATGCATGTAGATATTGAAATCATGGACAAACAGAATGATCTCAAAGTTCGGTGTACACCAAGCGGCCATTACATATATCGATTTTTAACAGAGCATATCTACATATTTGAAGTTGAAGCAGAGGATGTGACTTCCACCGAGCTTCTCTTTGAGATCGGAATAGGCTATAATAAGAAGTGGAAGATCGGAGAATGGGGTTTATATCAAATCTTGGAGGTTCCTTAGTGTTAATGAACATGATAATGAAGGGCAACGATGGAGGAGGTTTGGAAAATTTTATGCCATTTTCGTCTTAAATTAATATAAATAAGATTGTGTAATGTTATGTTTAATTGAAACAAATTGCAGATAAAGAAGGAGCTGTAGCAACTGAGGGAGAATATGAAAACCCAAAACTGGAGGAGCTGTAGCAACTTTTGAAACTCTTGTTTAATTTGAACAATTAGTGAATGATGTTTTTGGGATTTTGGTTTTGATGTTGAAGTAAAGAGATGTTGAGACTTTGATCCAAGAAAAAGAAACTATTCAACTTTATACAGGAATTGTGTGGCTTGATTAGTATCTCCGAGAAAGGATTTGCAATTTTTGAGAAAGCCTCTGGATGCACAAGAGGGCGTTCTTGGTGACCTCAGCGTTGTTGTCACTCGTTCTTTTGCCTTGAGGGCTGTTACGATCACTCTCCCCGCTGCGTGGTACTGTATGAATTGTGAGAGATCAAAGCATGCCACCGCCAATGATCTTGGATCACTTGACGTGTCCAGCATCGTGAGGAGGATCGGACCCTGACTATCTGCATCCAGACAGGTTTTAAAACGTGATTAGGAGGACCAATCGATAAAGAAATATTATTCTCGACCAAGTAAGAAGGCACAAGGATCAACATAACAGAGCAGAGACCAAACTTGTCTGGAACCAGTCTGCTTTGCGCCCTTTGATTCCCGAAACAGGTTTAAAGAAGTCATACCTGGAAGTCATTGTCCTCAAAGCTTGTGACGTTATCACGCCAGAAAATGGCCTCTTTGTGCATTGGGTTCCACTCAAGATGGCCAAGAAGAACCTCTTGCTTATACTTGTCAAAGGAACTTAATTTCCTTGATCTTGTCTTTTACGCCTTCTTCTAGTTGGTTCAATGCATCCAACAAGTCTTTAAAGTTCAAACTTTTCTAAAAGTCACTTGCTTAAAGATGCATGTGTGTGAGTCTTTGCTGGATAGTATCACTTTGAAAAGTTGATGATATATGTAAG
This sequence comes from Capsella rubella, assembly GCF_000375325.1. Classification (NCBI taxonomy): domain Eukaryota; kingdom Viridiplantae; phylum Streptophyta; class Magnoliopsida; order Brassicales; family Brassicaceae; genus Capsella; species Capsella rubella. The sequence continues at coordinate 6,145,502 of NW_006238919.1, forward strand.
TTTACAAGTCTTACTTTGTTGGCGTTGCACATCAGTGATGTCAATAGTAAGAGATTATATGACATGAAGCTTTAATCTTTTGTTGGTGTTTACTTTGGAAAACCTAATTGTCATATCATTATCTAATATACACGATTGGTTAATTGTGATTATTGGAATAACAAAGCAAGGTACATTAAGTTTCTCTGCATTATAGTAAAGCTTCTGAACATTGCCACGAGGCTTGACTTCGTTGAGTAAACTTTATGTATTGGTGCTTGGAGTTTGGACACTTAAGCAAATCTACACTAAAACTGTAGCCAATAATATCACATGGCATATGAGAGATTGAGAAAGACTTGAAATACCATAAAGTTTAAAACTTAATTATAAGAAAATGCACATTAATCATTATTTTAATTTTATTATCAAGTTGTACAGCAGTAGTTGCAGGTTTTAGGTGTTAAGATTTGCAATTTTTTCCATTGATCCAAGCTTTATGCTCTTTTGTATCTCTTTCTTTATGGATTCTTAATAGACATATCTGCAGAAAGTTTTGGTACTTTTTTTTGTTTTGCTTTGCTCTGTTTAATTTTATACTTTACTTGCTTGATGATAATATTAATCTGCAGATTCAACTAGCCTTACTTGGCTGCTAAGTAACAATTTTGATGTTCAGACAACAAAGCTTTCGAATGAGAGACATTGTAAAATGTTTAACTATAACAAACCTATTTGTTAGATCAGAATCCAAAAGAAGCTGTGCGTTTGCAAAAGACTACAAAGACTCTTTGGAGCGTACAGACACATATATACAAACTACAAAGTGTTGATACTCTTTTATGCCAAATATAAAAAGTTAAAAATCTGTAATTTAATTGCGTATCCTGATTAAAAAAAAAAACAAAAAAAAAGAGAAATAGGGGACGAGCTTGAAGAATTTTGTAATTTGGTTCAAATAATTTCGATATATAAATTCTTATATTGAATTATAATAAAGTTAGGTTTTGGAATTTGCATTGATGAATTTTGGTTATGTTCGACTTACATATATACTAGATTTGGACCCGCACATACGTGCGGGATTGATTTCAAAAACAAAATTTGTTATAAAATTTTCAAATATATTATGTACGTACGGGATTATGTTTGTAAACGTAACTTTTAGGAATGTTATTAACATTTATAATCTAAACCAGTATCAAGTAAATATTTGTTTTTTTTTTTTTAAATTAGGTTAAACAAAAAATACAACCGATTTAGTTTTATTAAAGACAGTTGTACTTGTACCTTAAAAAATAGTAAAACAATTGTAGTTTGTCAATTTCGGGACATAAATCTTGTCTCGTGCGTCTTAATATGTCATGTTTTTCCATTCCATAAGCATTTTAATTATTTACCCATTTGAGATTGTATATTTTAGTCAAACATATAAGAAAATGGG
>NW_006238919.1:6147024-6150940 GCF_000375325.1 Capsella rubella
ATCAAACGTAATAATTATCTTTCCTTTAATATTGAAAACCAATTTTTTTTTTATCAACTGAAAAATGAACGATGGAGATTAAATCTCTAAACCCGATTAACATATCCTTTTAGTTAGTTAGATCCGCGTGTTAACCCAGTTAGAAATGATAATTATTTCATTTTGAAACTATAGTGTAAATTCATTGTGTACTTCAGCTTTAATAGTATAGATATTATGATCACTTTATACAAAATGCTTCCCTTTTAATAGTATAGATAGTCTAGACTCTGTTCCTTTGTGACTATCCTTCGTTCTTAAAAACCTTTGAACAAATTTTAACCTGAAAATATTCCAAAATCTCCCAAAAAGAGTTCCAAAGTCAAGCAACATTTTCTATCACTACTAATAAATATCCTCCACAGATAATAGGGAAAAATGTCAAAAAAAAATACGGAACTTTCAAATTTGGGATGATTTAATCCCAATCTATCGATAAATCATTTTTAATCATTAAGTTTATGTTGACTTTTTTGTAAAATAGCTAAGTTTCGTTGACCTTGCTGATTTAAGCACGACGTTTAATCTATGTTAAAATCTCGAAGACGGGGTTAACTGTTTGTGTGCTGATTCCGTTTAGCCTAAACAACCATGCTTTTTAAAACGACAAAACGATGTTGGGAGTCACTTTCTTCCTCCATGGGTCCGCGCTATGGCAATAATTCGACAAAAGGTAGAGAAAATTTATATATTTTTTTAGGGTTAGGGATTTAGATTTGTAAATTGTGAATCGATTAGGGATTGTGTTTCTTTAATTTCTTAAATGATGTTTCTTTGTGGTTTAAAATACATGGTCGCTTAGGCTAAACGGAAGCAGCTTACATATCGTAATTAACCTCGTTTCACAATTTAAGACACATAAAACGTCGTGCTTAAATCAAAAAAGTCAACAAAACATAACTAATTTATGGAAAGTCAACATAAATTTGTGATTAAAATGACTTTTTGAAAGTTCATGATTAAATCGTCCCAAATTTGAAAGTTGGGGATTATTTTTACATTTTTCCCTGTAGATAATACATCAAAGATTCTTAATTTGAAGAGACACTCTATGGCTCAGTAATCATGTCAACTTGCATTAGAAAAAGATTAATGGACATCAAAGATTATTAATTGCAAGACACTCGATGACTAATCAATCACTAATCACAATATCAACTTGCATTAGAAAATGATTAGTGGAATTAGTAGTAGTAGTAGGTGTGATCGTTAGCAAACATTTTCCACAAAATCTCTCACTGTATTTTCCACATTCTTCTGTGCAAAGTGTGATTCTTCAACCTCGTGGAGATTTCTGTCTTTTATTTTATTGCATCGGTGATATTTTCATGTCCAGATTTGTTTCTTACTCTTCTCTGTCTCAACTAAACTCCAACGTTTTACAGTTTTTTTTTTTTTTTGAATTAAAGTTTTACTTAAGGTTTAATCAATGTGGAATCGAATTGACTGGACTGGCACTTGATGATTATGTTGATCTTGATGGTTTCTTTGATTTTCGATTAGTGTTTTGAGACCAGTTCTTGATTATATGTGTTCTTGATTTTTAACTTTAAGGTTTCTTTGTTTTATTCAAAATTTTCACCTAATTGTGGGAACTAATGATCGCTGCAGTGTGACACTTCTTGATTCCATCAATGGGTTCTGTAATGAGCTTGAGCTGTAACAAGAGGAAAGCTACGACTACGAGTCAGGAGGACGTTGAATCCGAATCTGTAAAAAGACAAAAGATATGCTCGACCAACGATGATGAGAATTGCAGATTGATTCTTCCATATGAGTTTTCTTGGAAACGTCCTTTGAGTTTCTGTGCCAACAGAGTCGTCAACGGTATGTTAACCTTGACATATATCTATCAAAAATTCTTGATCCTGTCTTTATCATACAAATAATTTATTTTTATTTTTCTCTTTGACTCAGTTGCAGCGGGTGCTTATACCAAATTCAGATTCCAACAAGAAAGCAAGGATATCATACCTTCTTCTTTACCTCTTCCATCTCCTCTAACTTCTGTGTCTCGAAACTGGAAACACAACGTCTTCCCGAGCTTCCACGGGGCAGATGTCCGAAGAACCATTCTTACTCACATCTTGGAATCGTTTAGAAGAAAGGGAATTGACACATTCATTGACAATAATATAGAGAGGAGCAAGTCTATCGGTCCTGAGCTCAAAGAAGCTATTAGAGGATCGAAGATCGCGATTGTCTTGCTCTCCAAGAACTACGCTTCCTCTTCGTGGTGTCTTGATGAGTTGGCAGAGATCATGAACTGCAGGGAAGTGTTGGGTCAGATTGTCATGACCATTTTCTATGAAGTGGATCCAAGTGAAGTAAAGAAACAATCTGGAGATTTTGGAAAAGCTTTTAATAAAACTTGTAAAGGTAAAACAAAAGAGCATATTGAGATATGGAGAAGAGCTTTGGAGGATGTGGCCAAGATCGCTGGAGAGCATTCTAGCAGCTGGTTTGCCCTCTTGAATTTTAGTTTCTTTTAAGTAATAATTTACTTAGTCATCAAACTATATTTATTAGTAGCTTTTAAAATATATTAAGGCGAGAAAAAACATTAGTTTTGGATGTGTTTGTATGAAAAATTTTCATGACTAGTCAAATTAACAGTTGCACGTTGATATCCTCTAATGTAGGAGCAATGAAGCAGCCATGATCGAAAAAATAGCCACTGATGTTTCAAACATGTTGAATAGCTCCATACCATCAAGAGATTTTGACGGTTTAGTTGGGATGAGAGCTCATATGGACAGGATAGAACAATTGTTATGCCTAAATTTGGATGAAGTAAGGATGATTGGGATTTGGGGACCACCAGGGATTGGTAAGACCACAATCGCCAGAGTTCTGTTTAACCAAGTCTCCAGCAGATTCCAACATGACGCAATCATGGTCAATATCAGAGGATTCTATCCAAGACCTTGCTTGGATGAATATAGTGCACAATTACAACTACAAAACCAAATGTTGTCTCAGATGATCAATCATAAAGACATCAATATTTCTCATCTAGGAATGGCCCAAGAACGGTTGAAAGACAAGAAAGTGTTTCTCGTTCTTGATGAAGTGGATCAATTAGGACAACTAGATGCCTTGGCGAAAGAAACTCAATGGTTTGGTCCTGGAAGTCGGATAGTTATCACAACAGAAGATATAAGTGTTCTTAAAGCGCATGGGATCAATCATATTTACAAAGTGTGTTTTCCATCAAGTGACGAGGCTTTTCAAATATTTTGTATGCATGCCTTTGGAAAAAAGCACCCAGATAATGGTTTTTATGAGCTTGCTAGGAAAGTTTCATACCTTGCTGGTGAACTCCCTTTGGGATTGAAGGTTCTAGGCTCCGCTCTCCGTGGAATGTCCAAGCAAGAGTGGAAAAGGACACTACCAAGGTTAAAAACTCGTCTTGATGGGGAAATAAAGAGCATTGTAAAGTTTAGCTATGATGCCTTGTGTGATGAAGATAAAGATTTATTTCTTTATTTAGCATGCATTTTCTCACAGACCGTGCTCAAGGGCAAGACACCTTTTGAGTTTCCAAGAATTCAGAAATTGGAAGAGGTTCTTGCAAATAAGTTCTTCAATGTGTGCCAAGGTCTTCATGTCTTAGCTCAGAAATCTCTCATATCTATTAATTATAATCGGATATATATGCATACTCTGTTAGTACATTTCGGAAGAGAAACTTCTCGTAAGCGATTCATGCATGGCACTCCGAGACGTCAGCTTTTGGTTGGTGAAAGAGATGTATGTGAACTTCTAAGTGACAATTCAATAGTAAGTTTTCCCACTACACTGAGTTATTGGTTAACTAACCATCTCTACTTATATTTTTTTTGTCTCTTTTCTTTGTCAGGATAGTAGTCGTTTT
>NW_006238919.1:6151040-6162502 GCF_000375325.1 Capsella rubella
AAATTTGGAAGTGTCTAAGACTGAGGAAGAATTGAGTATAAGTGAAAATGCACTTGAAAGAATGTCTAATCTCCAATTCGTAAGAATCATTGGTAATCTCAAGTGGATGGATTTGAGTGGTTCTAGAGATTTGAAAGAGCTTCCAGATATGTCAACCGCCACAAATCTCAAAGAATTAATTCTCGGAATTTGCTCAAGTTTAGTGGAGCTCCCCTTCTCTATTGGAAAACTCACCAGTCTCAAAAATTTAGATCTCAAAGGGTGCTCAAGTCTGGTGAAAATCCCTTCTTCAATTGAGAATGCAACCAATCTCAAGAGACTAGATCTCTCTGATTGCTTCAATCTTGTGGAGCTTCCCTCTATTGGAATGGAAACCAAACTTAAGCGACTGAGTCTTAATAACTGTTCAAGTCTTGTGAAGCTCCCATCCTCTATCAATGCCACTGATCTCAAGCATTTGTATCTAAGAAATTGTTCGCTTGTCGAGGAGCTCCCCGCTATTGAGAATGCCACTCATCTTTCCATAATGGAGCTCAATAATTGCTCAAGGCTACTAGAGCTCCCTTCTTCTATTAGATCAGCCACAAATCTTCAGGTATTACATATTAGTGGAAGCTCAAGTCTGGTGAAACTCCCGTCCTCTATTGGAGATCTCACTAATCTCAGTGAGCTTAACCTATCTAACTGCTCTAGTCTGGTAGAGCTTCCTTCCTCTATAGGAAACCTTCAAAAATTGTGGACGTTACAGATGTGCGGATGCTCAAAGCTCGAGGTTCTTCCAACCAACATCAACTTGAAATCTCTCTATTTACTTGATCTCACTAATTGCTCGCAGTTGAAAACTTTTCCTGAGATCTCGACAAACATAAAGGTTCTCAAGCTCATAGGAACTGCAATAAAAGAAGTTCCTTTGTCGATAATGTTGTGGCTTCGTCTTTCTGAGATTCAGATTTCATACTTCGAAAGCCTTAGTGAATCCCCGCATGTTTTTGACATCATCACGGAGTTGCATTTGGTAAGCGAAGATATACAAGAAGTTCCTGCATGGATCAAGGGGATGTCTGGTTTACAGAAACTTAGACTTAACGAGTGTAAGAATCTGGTATCACTCCCGCAACTTTCAGATTCCTTATATGACATAGATGCAGACAATTGTCAATCCCTTGAGAGACTGGATTGTTCCTTTAACAATCCGAAGATCTGTCTGAAGTTTAGCAACTGCTTCAAACTGAATCAAGAAGCCAGAGACCTCATCATGCACACATCAACTTCTAGATATGCGATCTTACCCTGTACACAAGTGCCTGCTTGCTTCAATCACCGAGCTACTGCTGGGGGTTCCTTGACAATCAAGTTAAATGAGTCGCCTCTTCCTAAATCTTTAAGATTGAAGGGTTGCATCATGCTGGTTAATATTAATGAAGAAACGGTTGATGATCATGATTCGATGTTTGTAAAAATAGACATCATAGACAAACATAACGATCTCAAAGTTTGGCGTACACTTAGAGATCTTTTTATAGGTCCACTTTTAACAGAGCATCTCTACACATTTGAAGTTGAAGCAGAGGATGTGACTTCCACCGAGCTTATCTTTGAGTTCACAACCAAAACATATGACAACTGGAAGATTGGAGAATGCGGGGTATATCAAATCTTGGAGGCTCCTTAGTGTTAATAATGAAGATGATGAGATCTTCGATCAGAGATGGGCATCGATGGAGGAGGTTAGAAAATTTTTATGCCAGTTTTACATTTATATAAGACTCTGTATTGTTATCTTTAATTGAAACTAATTGCAGATAAAGGTCATCGAAATTAGAGATAACGTCATTATCCAGACCGAGGTAGGTAGCTGATGTCAAAGAACTTCTTGCAATGGATGAGAAAAACAAAGGTAGAAGAAAGAGTAATTATTCAAGGATTTTGCAAGTTGAGATGAAGTTAATATTCTTTATTAATGAATTTCGATACGAAGGTCATCATTGGTGTTTAATTGTTGTTGTTGTTTGCTGGTCTTTGGAGTTTCTTTTTGGAGATTTTACAAATGCTTTCATTGCATTTTCAGGTTAAGCTAATGTACAACAAACACGACCCAAACCTGTAAAATTAGGGTGGAGTTGATGGTTTTGAAAAGGTAATAACTATTAAAGAATTATTATATCTCTTTTTGAATGGTTTTAGATATATAGTTGCTCCTCTGGTTAACTCAATAAGCATCATTTTAGAGCTCATTTAGTTGCAGATAATTGTAGGTCAATAAGTCACTATGGGTAGCTGAGCCCTCCATATATATAGAAGAAGCTAAGCTCGTTTAGGCAAAACAAAGTATATGAGGAAAAGGGAGTCATTTGGGGCAGTTAGCTCGGTCGTTAAGGGAAACCAGTTAGCTCTTAATGAGTCTGTCCATTCAAGCTCTCTATCGGAAAGTTGCATCAGCTTAATTGACTCTTTTAGTTTTGTAAATGCTTATATTTATTGGTTGATCTGTTTTGTTAGGACAAAGCTCACATGGAAACATGAATCTTGATCTTTTACTTGTTTCTTTGACAGGTACTGGACTTGCTTAAAGATGCATGTGACTATGTGAGTCTTTGCTGGATAGTATCACTGTGGAAAAGTTGATGATGGTATACGTAAGTTACAAGTCTCACTTTGTTGGACATAAAATTGCAAATTCTATTATTACATTTTAGACATCATATGAATGCCAATAGTGAGAGATTAGGATAATATGAAGCTTAAATCTTGTTGGTGTTTACTTTGAAAATCACGATTGATATGATTCTGATTATTGGAATTACAAAGCAAGGAACAGTAAGTTTCCCTGCAACAAGCAAAATCTTTTTGAATAACACAGCAGAGACCAAACCACATACCTGCAATTTTTGTTTACGTTAAAATTGAAGCCAATGCATATATCCCAATGCCATATGAGGCTAAAACCAAGTGAGAAGGGCACGTAATATAACATAACAGAGACCAAACTACATGCAAATGACAGTGCTCTATTCTCCCGAAAGTTGCAGCACATGCAACAGAGGAAGGAATAATGCACTTCACAACAGAGAAACTTTAAAAGACTGTTCTTTTTTTTACCTTTGTAACATTCTGATTATATACAACTGTATACTATAATCCTACCATAAGCAAGTAACTCATTTGTCGTTTTATCAATCAACAAACTGAACACATGAGACCTAACTTGTCATAGAAACTACAGCACAACATAAGACCTGAGACAAACAAATGATGAAAATTCACATAGCGTAGCCTAAAAAATATGAACAAACTATACATTTTTAAGAAAATATATGAAAGCTAATCAAAGAGGGAAAAGCCAAAGTACATTTGATGAAATTGATTCATATAAGAGACCTAATTAAGAAGTAAGAAGAAACTAGAATTGTTTTCTTTAAACGCAGTGGGAAAAAGTAGATGAGACGTTGAGGTGACGAGAGATAAGACAGACCTTGCACCTTGGTGATGAAACTACGTACCCTAAACGAAAATACAAGTATAATTCATAACTTACAACATTCAAAACAACGTTCAAGTATTTTTGTATTCCTCCGAAACTTTAAAGACCACTCTGTTTTAATCTGTGTAATATTCGTATACAACTGTACAGTCCTACCTATAAGCTCAATATATAATAAGTAACTCATTTGTCATTAACAATCAACAAAGTATTGTGAACACATGAGACCTAACTTGTCAAAGAAGCTACAGCACAACATAAGAACAGAAACAAACAAATCATGGAAGTTCTATAAGCAAATTTACAGAAATTGCATTTCACATCCATATATATATGACTTCTATTTTCGATATAATCAAAAAAGTCAAGACTCAAGAGTGGTGTTCATAAGAGACGTAAGAAACAAGAAATTGTATTTTTTTTTTAAAAGAAGAGAAGCTACGTTCCCTAGTAACTAGTAAGCATCTGAAGGGGCATAGCCACTTTCGTATCATACCAAGTAGCCTTTTACCAAATGAAAACTTGACTCTTTGTCAAAATCCGATAGCAATCTTTTATGCGAAATACAAAAAGTCAAAATTCGCAATTATATTACCTGTGACTGCTAGCTACAAACTCTGCTTTTAGTAAGTTTTAATTTCTATAACACACATCTTAGTAATGTCTTAAGTATGCGAAACGATGTGAAGCTTGAATTTTTGAAAGTTGATGATACTGCAACAAGTTCAGAGTCCCACTTTTTTTTTTTGTATGAATGAATGGTTACAAAAGGAGTATCAATGAGTTGAAGGTGCTGAAAGTTTAAAGACAATACAACTTGCTAAATTAGCTAAAGAGTATGAATTTGGAACCAGAAGCGAAGGTAAATTACCATTAGAGATTGGAGAAGCTTATTGTGGAGTAGTACTAGTAACTATTGGTTTAGACAGATGAAATCAACCACTAGAGGTCTATCAAAATGCATGCCATTGTCACTACCAAGTAGCCTTCCGTTCCAGAATTGTATTGTTTTGTTTGGACAAAACTCAAATGGAAACTTGAATCTTGGTCTGCTGTTTCTTTTGACAGGTACTGGACTTGCTTGAAGATGCTTGTGCGTCTTTGCTGGACAGTATTACCGTGTAAAGTTGATGATACTGCTATTTCAGAGTCCCACTTTTGTTGTTTTTATTATTGATATTTATAGCTTTGCACACAAAACTTAGAGTTCTTTTTTTCTATTATTACATTTATAAACATATTAGTAAAGTAAGAGTATGAGAAATGATGTGAAGCTTGAATCTGTGACATTTATTTCTTCTTTCCTAAACCTTGTTAAACTGTACATATTCTTAAGAAGAGATTTGGGTTCTATCTATCATTCAATATTATTAAAAGAGAGAGAAAAAAATAAGAATGTATGGACGTAAAGTGTTGTTGTTTGAGATGTTTACCTTATCATCATTATTTGGCTTCCGAGAAATTAAGTGAATTCGTGGTGGAGCATTGTGGAACGAGAGGTGTTGTTATTTGAGATGCTTATCTTATCATCATTATTTGGTTTCGGAGAAATTAAGTGAATGGTGGTGGAGTATTGTGGGACAGTGATTTTGTTAGCAAACATTTTCCACGAAATCTCACCATATTTTCCAAGAAACATCAATGGAGTTTCTGTGCCAATAAAGTCTTCGACAGTCACTCAAAGCCTCTTCCTCTCTCTAAAATTCTTCCTCCATCCAAAGCTTGCTCCTACTTTCACCATACTAATGGATTCTTTCTTTTTCCTTGTCTTAGTGACAGCCGCTATAGGCTTCCTCATGCTTTTTGTAAAATTCAGATTCAAACAAGATAACAGCGGAAGTACTTCTTCTTCTTCTTTATCTCTTCCATCTCCTTCAACTTATGTTTCTCAAACTTGGAAACACGATGTCTTTCCGAGCTTCCACGGACCAGATGTCCGAAGAACCTTTCTTAGTCATTTCCTTGTAGTGTTCAAGAGAATGGCAATCGACCCATTCATTGATAATGATGATATACAGAGGAGCAAGTCGATTGGTCCGGAGCTCATAGAAGCTATAAGAGGATCAAAAATCGCGATCGTATTGCTCTCCAAGAACTATGCTTCTTCTTCATGGTGTCTTGATGAGTTGGCAGAGATCATGAACTGCAGGGAAGAGTTGGGTAAAATAGTCTTGACTATTTTCTATGAAGTGGAACCAACTGAAGTAAAGAAACAGACGGGAGATTTTGGAAAAGCCTTCAGGAAAACTTGTAAAGGTAAAACAAAAGAGCGCACTGAGATATGGAGAAAAGCTTTGGAGGATGTGGCCACAATCGCCGGATATCATTCTTACCAATGGTATGTTCTCTTGATTTATTGTATTCTCCTTAATTAATATTTACTTAGAGTAGACTTCAAACTATGAGTAGACTTCAAACTTAGAGTAGACTTCAAACTATGTTTAATGGTTTTGATTGACAATGTGAAAATAAGCAATTCTCTTACTAATTCATAAGATTTTTGGAGTTTCAGTTTAGATTATAATATTTTGAATTATTTTACTATTAGTTTAGCTCTAAATTTTAAAAAATAACTAATTATAATAAGAATGAATACATTATAAATATATAAACAAAACTAGTGTTTAGATATTGAATATATATAAAAAATAGTTTTTTAATTAAATTGTTTATGGTTTTGTATAATGAAAAATATATAATCTTAGGAAGAAAATTGCTATGATGATTTTGTATTTAAATAAATCAAATAATAAGTTAATGTTTTTATTAACAATATAAAAAGAGTAATTCCCTTACTAATTCACATAATTTTTCTAGTTTTAATTTAGATTTTAGTATCTTGAATTATTTTACTATCTTGAATTTTTCTAGTTTTAATTTAGATTTTAAAATCTTGAATTAAATACAAAATCATCGTCGTCATTTATATTTTTAATAATATAATATTTTGAAATAATTATAGTTTTAAGTTGTTTTAACAGTATGAATACAATTATATAAAAAAAATTTTGGAATATTCTTTTTGGTCAAAAACGGTCAACGCCGGAGTCAACACCGGTCAACGCCATAATCAGTTGACCGATGTACCAGAATTTTATGTCTATGGTGTTGACTACATGACGTTGTATAGTTAATGCATGTGGTCATGCAATACATGTAGTTCGTGTAGCTGAATGTACAATATGATACTTGGCATGTGTGGCCATGCATTCCTCTATAGTTGGTGTAGTCAGCCATCTTTTTTCCTTTTAAAAATTATTAAGACACTAAAAATACATATTTTAGGATCAGTATGTATGAGAATTTTTCTTCACTAGACTATTTGATAGATTTATGTTAATACCCTCCAATGTTAGGGTCAATGATGCAACCATGATCGAAAAAATAGCCATTGATGTTTCAGACATGTTGAATTGCTCCACACCATCAAGAGATATTGATAGTTTAGTAGGGATGGAAAATCATATGGAAAAGTTGAAACCGTTGTTAAGCCTAGATTTGGATGATGTAAGGATGATCGGGATTTGGGGGCCGCCTGGGATTGGTAAGACGACCATTGCTAGATTTATGTTTGACCAAGTATCCAACAAATTCCTATTTAGCGCGATCATGATTGATATTAGAAGAAGCTATCCAAAAGGTCGTTTGAATGAGTGTAGCGCACAATTGCAACTACAAAGCCATATGTTATCTATGATTATAAATCATAAAGATATCATGATACCTCATCTAGGAGTGGCACAAGAACGGTTGAAAGGCAAAAAAGTGTTACTCGTTCTTGATGATGTGGATGACTTAAGACAACTACATGTCTTGGCGAAAGAACTTCAGTGGTTTGGTCCTGGAAGTCGGATTATAATCACAACAGAAGATCGAGGAGTTTTGAATGCCCATGGGATCAGTCATATTTACGACGTGGAATTTCCATTAAATAATGAGGCTTTTCAAATCTTTTGTATGCATGCTTTTGGACACAAGCACCCAGATGATGGCTTTGATGAGCTTGCTGAGGAAGTTGCATGCCTTGCTGGTGAACTCCCTTTGGGTTTGAAGATTCTAGGCTCCACTTTGAAAGGAAAGTCCAAGCAAGAGTGGGAAAGGAAACTACCAAGGTTAAAGACCAAGCTTAATGGAGAAATAGAGAGCATTATGAAGTTCAGTTATGATGCCTTAGATGATGAAGAAAACAAATACTTATTTCTTTATATAGCCTGCTTTTTCAGCGACAAGTTCTTATATCCACGTAATCTGGAAGAGATTCTGTCAAAGAAGTTCTCGGATGTGAGGCAAGGTCTTGAAGTTTTAGCTGAAAAAGCTCTCATATCTATGGAATACGGATGGATAGAAATGCATCATCTGCTACAGCAATTTGGAAGAGAAACTTCACGTAAACAATTTGTTCAGCATGGCCTTAGGGAACATTATCTTTTGGTCGGTGCAAGAGATATATGTGAAGAGCTCAGCAATGATACAACAGTAAGTTATGTTGTTGCAATATTGCTTTTTACAAATTGTGTTTATTTTATAACTAACTAGATAAGGGTCCACGTAAAAACGCGGGTTAATTTTAATGTTTTCACGTATGTGGTAAAAATATTGCATGTGTTAAAATTTGGAAAATCATAACATTAACAAAAAAATTAATCAATATTAATTGAATATCATAATTTCTAATATAGATTAGAGCCCGTCCAAAGTATTTAAAAATCTATAATTTCTAACATAATTTCAAAATAAAACTATATTAAAATTTTATTATAAGAATATTATATCCAAAGTATTCAAAATATATATAATTTTTTAATTAGTAAATTGTTTTTTGTTGAGCAAAATTATTTATGTATCATACATATTTAAAAATTGTTATTAAACATTCATTATAAAAATCTAGAAATGTTAAATTGTCGACCACCAAAAAAATGTGAGCTATTCATCATTTTCACAATATTACTATTACCAAATTTTTCAAAAAACTTAATTTAGATATTATACCCTAAACATGATTATACCATTATCCTGAAAATTGTTAAGGGTGATTGGTGATGACTTTTAAGGCTAATTTGTCAATCAACATTTTTTGCTTTTTTTTTTAAAGCATTAAAAGGCACTTCTTTTTTTTCCTTCTTTGTTTTCTCATTTTTCTCAAAGCGTCAAAAACCTGGCTTTAAATTTAATCAATTAAAAAGATTTATTTTTCATATCCCTGTTACATTTAAACCTTTTCACAAGTTTATAAATATATTTTATATATTTTATTTTTATAAATTAATTACTCTCATTTTTTTCTTGTTCTTTTAAGATCCATTTCAATAATACTTTTATTTTATAAAGTCATTTATAATATAATTCATATTTATTATAAATATAAAATAATAATAAAAAAATAACATGCATAACTTGAAAAGTTGTTCATTACCAATCAGATTTTAACAGTAAAAGTTTCTACAGCCAAAGCATCTACAACCAAATTCTCTGCAGCCAAAATTTTAAAGTTAAAGTCTCTACAGCCACAAGTAACAATCGTTACCAATCGACCTCGTTATTTCCTAAAGTCCAATTTTTTAAAAAACTATCCTCGCATATTTTTTTACTTTGCAATTTATTGTATTTCTTAAAATTAATTAATTATTACAAAATTTGATGGTAAAGTTCTTACAAATTAACATTAATCCAAAAAATGAGTTATAGTGTCGTTGAAATAAGCATTAATAAATTTTTTTTAATATGAAAGTATACAAAATTACATATTTAGAAAAAAAAATTGAAATCATTATACTACAAATTATTTTGAATTATGTTATGCTTATTTTAAGTTAATAATGTCTCTTTTTAGCTCCCTTTTATCCACCTCTCTTGTTTTAGCCATTGAGATTGTACTATGACATATTACATGTAAATATAAATTAAAAATTAAACAATAATAACATGTTAAAAAGGTAAAAACATTTAATAAACACATTTAACTAAGCTTTAATCCTTCTTTATAAACTAAATCGACATATAATCTATTTTAATTGTAAATATTAAACCCTGATATGCTTGGTAAACCCATACCGACATGACCAAACATTAGGTTAATTATTTAATTATAAGTAAAAACATCTGAATATTTTAATTCTTTTTGTAATTTTCTATTTTAATCTTTTTTTTAAATTAGATGTGTCGCATTCCGGCATCTAATATTTTACTTGACATATATCACAATCACGTGAGTTAGTAATGTGAAAACCAAATTTTACATGGTAAGAATTTTTGAATTAACATAAAAATCTATTATAATTAGGTATACTTTTATATGTATTACTTATGTAGAACTTTTTTTTATGATAGGTTTATAAATTTAATTTTAAAATATTTTAATTTATCTTAAATTTACACATGTCGATATCTTATCGCTACAATTGACACATGTCATATTAATGACCAACTTATTTAGATTAACTTATTAAATAAAAATATTTTAATATTACATAATATTCACGATAATGAAAATATTTTCTAAGATTAACTTATAGTTGACTAACTTATTGTATTTTTTTCTTCATTTGCTAATTTTTTATTTCTTAGAGCTAATTTTTATTAATCATTTTATTTTATAATAACTATTGTTTTTCCTTTAGGATTACTACTAAGTAACTGTTAAATTTCCTGAATTTTTTATTTTCTTGATTCTATTTTGAAAATATTATTTTAAAAAAAAATCTAATTTATATAATTTTTTACCACTAATTATCTGACACATGTCAACATCTTATCAATTCAAGTAACATTTGTCACGATCTTGTTAATGACTAACTTTGAAAACCCAATTTTATATAATAAGACTGTATTTACTTATATATCTTTTTTTCCAGGATAATAGGCATTTTATAGGCATAAATTTAGATTTATCTAAAACCCAAGAAGAATTGTATATAAGCCAAAAAGCAATTGAGAGAATGTCTGATCTGGAAATCATAGAAATCGATGGTAAAAAGGATCTTTCTCTGCCAGAGAGACTGGACTTACTTCTACATCATTCACAAAAGATAAGATTTCTGGTTTGGAGTTATTTCCCAAATACATGTTTGCCATTTACTTTTAATCTCGAGTTTCTCGTCCAACTACGTATGAGATCGAGCAAGCTTCAGAAGCTATGGGAAGGAGCTACAGTAAGTAATTTTGATAAAAACATTTCAATTTTCAAAACCTTTGGTTATATATCTAGAATTCTGTTTCCGTTAAAATTTCTAGTTTAGTTTACAAACTCCAACTTTATAAGCTAATCGTGTCAACATTTTCTTATCGTGTCAATGCAGCAACTTAAAAATCTCAGGTGGATGGATTTGTCTCGTTCTAAAGATTTGAAAGAGCTTCCGGATCTTTCAACTGCCACTAATCTTGAAGAGTTAAATCTCTTTGGATGCTCAAGTTTAGTGGAGCTTCCTTCTTCTATTGGGAATGCAACTAATCTCAGGACATTAAATCTCTCTGAATGCTCAAATCTGGTGAAAATCCCTTCTTCTATTGAGAATTTGACAAATCTCCAGGAATTAGATCTCTCTAGATGCTCAAATCTTGTGGAGTTTCCTTCTATTGGGAATGAAAATAAACTCGAGAGGTTATATCTTTGGAATTGTTCAAGTCTGGTGAAACTACCGTCTTCTATAAATGCCACTAATCTCAAGGAATTGAATCTAGAAAATTGTTCACGTGTTTTGGAGCTGCCTGCTATCGAGAATGCGACTAAACTTGAGGAATTGGATCTCAATAATTGCTCAAGTCTACTCGAGCTCCCTGCTTCTATTGGAACTGCCACAAATCTGAGGGAATTGGAAATGAGAGGGTGCTCAAGTCTCGTGAATCTCCCCTCCTCTATTGGAGACCTCACTAATCTACAGTAGAATTTGATCTATCTAATTGCTCAAGTCTACTAGAGCTCCCTCCTTCTATTGGAACTGCCACAAACCTTAAGAGATTGGAAATGAGAGGGTGCTCAAGT
>NW_006238919.1:6162602-6167248 GCF_000375325.1 Capsella rubella
ATTTGGATCTATCTAACTGCTCAAATCTGGTGGAGTTTCCATCCTCTATAGGGAATGAAAATAAACTCAAGAAGTTATATCTTTGTGATTGCACAAGTCTTGTGAAACTCCCGTCTTCTATAAATGCCACTAATCTCAAGAGATTGCTTCTACAAAATTGTTCACGTGTTTTGGAGCTACCTGCTATCGAGAATGCGACTAAACTTGTGATATTGAATCTCAATAATTGCTCAAGTCTACTAGAGCTCCCTCCTTCTATTGGAACTGCCACAAACCTTAAGAGATTGGAAATGAGAGGGTGCTCAAGTCTCGTGAATCTCCCCTCCTCTATTGGAGATCTCACTAATCTCGAAGATTTGGATCTATCTAACTGCTCAAATCTGGTGGAGCTTCCATCCTCTATAGGGAACCTTCAGCGATTGTCTTCGTTGACATTGAGAGGATGCTCAAAGCTAGAGGCTCTTCCAACCAACATCAACTTGAAATCTCTCAGTATACTTGATCTCACAGATTGCTCGCAGTTGAAAAGTTTTCCTGAGATCTCCACACACATTGAGTATCTGTGGCTCACAGGAACATCAATAAAAGAAGTTCCTTTGTCGATCATGTCGTGGTCTGGTCCTTATGATTTCAGTATGTCATACTTTGAAAGCCTCAAAGAATTCCCGCATGCTCTTGACATCATCACATATCTGCATTTGGTAAACGAAGACATACAAGAAGTTGCTCCATGTGTCAAGGGAATGTCTCGTTTACGTACACTTAGACTCGACAACTGCAAGAATCTGGTATCCCTCCCCCAATTTTCAGATTCTTTATGGAACATAGATGCAGACAATTGTCAATCCCTTGAGAGATTGGATTGTTCCTTTAACAATCCGGAGATCCGTTTGAAGTTCAGAAACTGCTTCAAACTGAATCAAGAAGCCAGAGATCTCATCATGCACACATCGACTTCTAGATATGCGGTGTTACCTGGTAAACAAGTGCCTGCCTGCTTCAATCACCGAGCTACTGTTGGAGATTCCTTGACAATTAAGTTGAATGAGTCGCCTCTTCCTACATCCTTGAGATTTAAGGCTTGTTTGATGGTGGTTAAACTTTTTGAAGAATTTGATGATTGTGAAGAAGAAACGAGTGATGATGAACAAGAAGCGAGTGATTATGAAGAAGAAACGAGTGATGATCAGAGTTTGACAAGAGTAAATATTGACATTGTGGACAAACTCGGAGAACGTCCATGTTTAGAAGAGCATATCTATACATTTGAAGTTGAAGCAGAGGAGGTGACTTCTACTGAGCTTGTGTTTCAGTTAAAACCAAGACATATGATTATGAACCGGATGATCGGAGAATGGGGTCTATATCGAATCTTGGAGAATCCTTAGTGTTAATGAACATGATGATGAGATCTTCGTTCTAGAATTGTATTGTTTTGTTTGGACCAACTCACAAGGAAACTTGAATATTTGTTGTTACTTGGTCTGCTGTTTCTTTAATACGTACTGGACTTTGCTGGAAAGTTGATGATAGTGCAAGTTCAGAGTCCCACTTATCATGTTGTTTCGATCATTAAGATTTATATCTTAATTAATAATGTAAGAGTATGAGAGAAATAAGGTGAAGCTTGAATCGTTTGACATCTTTTTATTATTCTTTGTACTCCGTATTTTGAGAGAGTGCTTGTGTTTAGTTTTAATATTTGAGCAGATTCAAATTAATTATTATGTTGTGATAATGGATAACACACTAAAATTTTAGCAGAGGAGCTATAGTCTTGTTGTTGTTGCAGTGATAACAAGCAGATACATCAAAGGTATCTTCATCTCATCTTTACTTAAACTCAACCTCTCAGATCATACAACAGTTTGCCTCAAAATTCTCTGTTTGTAAACAAATAAGCATTTTTATAGAATAAATAAAATACATAAGAAGGAAAAAGAAAACAGCACAAAGAAAAGAAGGGGAGACACAATCTGTGTGTGTATGTATAAAGAAACATCCAAAGTTCCCATCAAGCTTGCAAGAAGCTAGCGTACTTATCACCTAAGAGGAGCCACATTTATAAAAAAAAAAAATGAAAGATTCTAAAACAAATAAAAGAAACAAAAATCATGGTATTGTGCGACTTGAGATTCTGATTGATCAACCAAGCAACACAAGAGAACATAGCTCACCTTTTCCTAGTCGAGCTCTTAACCATTTCCATGAGCCTTTGTATGGAGCTCTTAAAGTATATGAGGAAATGGGAGTCATCTGGGGCATTTAGCTCGGTCGTTTAGGCAACACAGTTAGCTCTTAATGAGTCTGTCCATTTAAGCTCTCCATTGAAAGGTGCATTAGCTTAATGTGTCTGTCCATTTAAGCTCTCTCACTAGTCATGTTGTTCTGTCAGTTAGTTGTATTGAAAATAGTTTCATGTATCACTACTTTTTTTTTCGTTTAAGTTTTGTAAATGCGTGGTTGATCTGTTTTGTTGGGACTAAGCTCACATGGCAATTTGAATCTCTTAATAGACGCATCTGCAGAAAGTTTCGGTTTTGTATTTGCTTGCTCTGTTTTATTTTATCCTTTACTTACTCTGTATTGCTTAATGATATATATAATCTGCAGATTCAACTAGCTAGACTTACTTGGCTCGAATTACAAAGCAACATAAAGAACTGAAATAAACAAATGATGAAAGTTCACATATCGTATCCCAAAACATGAATAAACTATACATTTTGAAAAAGAAAATATGAATGCTAATCAAAACAGGGAAGAAACGAAGTACATTTGATGAAATTGATTTAGAATAAAGATCTGTATTGGCAAACTCGTATTCACATCCATTATCCATATATGGTCTTGATAAACAGAAACGTCAAGAGTTATTTATATAAGTTACCTAAGAAGTAAGAAGAAAATATAAATTTTTTCTTTAAAGAAGAGAAGGCCTGGCCGTTTCGACACGACAGTGGGCAAAAGTAGATGAGACGTTGAGGTTACTAGAAATAAGACAGACCTTGTACCTTGGTGATGAAACTTCGTACCCTAAAAGGAAGTACAAGTATAATTCCTAACTTACAACATTCAAAACAGCTTACAAGTATTTTTGTATCATCAGAAACTTAAAAAGACCACTCTGTTTTAATCGGTGTAATATTCGTATACAACTGTACAGTCCTACCTATAAGCTCAATAATAAATAAGGCCTACGTGATCGTTGCGTTTATTCCTTGGGACCAAAAATTTAGCGTGTTTTGTGACCAAAGAAGCGGTGGTGAATGAGAAAACAGTCGCTGCGACTACATTTTACATATGTCACCGGTGTGACCATTCATCACAAAAAAAACGGCGACAGTTAATATGATCGTTGCGACTACTTTTAACAACATTAGCGACTTAATTCAAGGATTTCAACACCGGCGACGTATACTTTTTAAGTCGCAGAAAGTGTTCGCTGCGATCACGTGCCTAACTCATTTGTCATTATCACTCAACAAAGTATTGTGAACACATGAGACCTAACTTTTCAAAGAAGCTACAGCACAACATAAGAACAGAAACAAACAAATCAAAGAAGCTCTATTAATTAGCAACTTTACAGAAATGGAATTTTACATCCATATATGGCTTCAATTTTCGATATAACCAAAAAAGTCAAGACTCAAGAGTGGTGTTCATAAGAGACGTAAGAAACAAGAAATTATGTTTTTTTTTATAAAGAAGAGAAGCTACGTTCCCTAGTAACTAGTAAGCATCTGAAGTGGCATAGCCACTTTCATATCATACCAAGTAGTCTGTTACTTGGTCTGCTGGAGTTCCTTGAAGATACTGGAGTTTCTTGAAGATGCTTGAGAGTCTTTGCTGGACAGTAATTACCTTGGAAAGTTGAGAGTATGAGAGAAATGATGTGAAGCTTGAATCTTTTGACATCTTTCTTTGTAAACCATTGTTAAATTAATAATTTCGATATATAAATTCTTATATTGAATTATAAATAAATTAGGTTTTGGAATTTGCATTGATGAATTTTGGCTATGTTCGACTTATCTATATATATATGGTCTACATTCGGTTCCATTGCGACTATCATTTCGTTCTTAAAAAACCTTTGAACAAACCTTAACCTGAAAATTCAATGAAAAATATTCCAAAATCTCCCAAAAAGAATACCACAGTCAAACAACATTATTATTTAATATCCTCCATAAATAATACATCAAAGATAATTAATTTAAAGACACTCGATGACTAATCACAATGTCAACTTGCATTAGTAAATGATTAGTGGAATTAGTTGTAGTAGGTGTGATCGTTAGCAAACATTTTCCACAAAATCTCTCACTATATTTTCCAGGAAACATCCACTGAGTTTCTCTTTATTTTATTGCATCGGTGAGATTTTCATGTCCAGATTTGTTTCTTACTCTTCACTGTCTCAATTAAACTCCAACGTTTTACAGTTTTTTTTTTTTTGAAAAAGGTTTACTTAAGGTTTAACCACTGTGGAATCGAATAGACTGGACTGGTTCTTGATGATTATGTTGATCTTGATGGTTTCTTTGTTTTTCGATTAGTGTTTTGACACCAGTTCTTGATTACGTGTTCTTGATTTTTAACTTTTAGGTTTCTTTGTTTTATTCAAAATTTTCACCTAA
>NW_006238919.1:6171643-6172692 GCF_000375325.1 Capsella rubella
GTCAACTTTGATTTTATGTTTTAAACGGGAAGTCAATATCTATGTATGATTTAAATGGCCTGCCTGAAAATTGATGGTTTAATTGGCCGAAATAACTCGGTTCATGTATTTAATGACATTTTTCCCATATCTAAATACAATTTCTGAACGCATGACCCAAAAACTGAAATGAACATCATTTGGATACTGCGTTCAGATGCCGCGTTCAGATGCTGTATCTTGATAACTCATCTAGTTCACCAAACGAACAGGCCCTAAGAGTTTCTGTGTATTTTTCATGAGCAGGAATTAAAAAAATTTTGTTTGTGGCTAAATGTTTTAGCAAACTCTGGTGTGGAGAATATGTTTTAATTTATGCTCTGCTCGTAGGTTGCCAACTATACAGCAGGAAATGCAACAGCAAGCTATTGTATATGGCCCTGTATCTTCTAATCTTGGGGTGAAGCAGCGAACTTGAGATTCATGTCGGAGTGTCTCTGCTTCATTTTATCATCATGTATGTTTCTTTGTGCAAGTCTTCCATAGTTTGTGCGTGATTCTTGTTTTTTTTTTTTAATGCTTTTCCGCCAGTGCTAATATTATGCTTTACTGTCAAACTTTATCATTGAAAGTTTCATTCTTTTGTTGTTTGTATTTCTGCTAAGAAGCTAATAACTTGCAAGCACACTAATAATTTTTTTATTTTATTTTAAGGGGAATCTTCTGTATATGTGCTTGATGAGAAAATGTCGATTGATATTGTTTTCCTTACAAAATTAGCATTTTAGTACAGATGGTTAGCATGTGTGTTGTTTATACTCTTCCTACTCTATTTCTTGCTTTTGCAGATGGCATTTGAACTCTATGGTATGCTGGCTGGGAATGTGTTAGTCCTATGACTGGGGAAAATGTGAAGCCAGCTTATGGAGGCGAGGAAGATGCATTCTTGATCGGAAAGTTGTGACTCCAAAATCTATGAAGTGATTCAGATGGTATGGCTTAAATTTTGAGCTTTTCCTTTTGCTTTTAGCATTTTTGCTTGTTAGTATTCGTACTATACCATTCACAGG
>NW_006238919.1:6173401-6173736 GCF_000375325.1 Capsella rubella
CTTTTCCTTTTCTCTCTCTCTCACTTTGCTTCTCAACTCCGACTCCGCCTGATCTCTTCTCAGTTTCTCCATCTATTCCTCGATCGCTGTTTTCTCTTCCTTCTGCTTCTTCTTATGCTCCAACATCGATGTATCTGAGTCTTTGACCGAGAAGAACATAGGCCCTAACTCAGCTAGCCAATGTGGCACACTGCATGTACTGCTAGGTAATGGTCATTGCACCAGTCTCCTCTATAGTCATGCTCTTTCCACTGCTGGTAGCGTTAAATGATATGATTCTGGCACAAAAAATTTCTCCCTTGCAGCGTCACTCTCTTCTGCTCTTTCTTTAGGTC
>NW_006238919.1:6173836-6175492 GCF_000375325.1 Capsella rubella
GAATTTGCATTGATGAATTTTGGTTATGTTCGACTTTTATATATAGTCTAGACTCTGTTCCTTTGTGACTATCCTTCGTTCTTAAAAACCTTTGAACAAATCTTTAACATGAAAATATTCCAAAATCTCCCAAAAAGAGTTCCAAAATCTCTATCACTATTAATTAATATCCTCCGTAGATAATACATCAAAGATTCTTAATTTGAAGAGACACTCTATGACTCAGTAATCACAATGTGCAACTTGCATTAGAAAAAGATTAATGTTAATAAAAGATTATTAACTGCAAGACACAATGACTAATCACAATGTCAACTTGCATTAGTAAATGATTAGTGGAATTAGTAGTAGTAGTAGCCTAGTAGGTGTCATCGTTAGTAAACATTTTCAAGGCCACATCCACAGAGTTTCTTCTTTGCAAAAAGTGTCGTCAACGAATCCTCTCATTCACACAACAAAGTGGAGATTTCTCTTTATTTTATTGCATCGGTGAGATTTTCGTGTCCAGATTTGTTTCTGACTCTTCTCTGTCTCAACTAAACTCTAAAGTTTTACAGTTTTTTTTTGTTTTAAGTTTTACTTAAGGTTTAATCACTATGGAATCGAATTGACTGGACTGGTTCTTGATGGTTTCTTTGTTTTTGATTAGTGTGTTTTGAGACCAGTTCTTGATTATGCTTATTTTTTCTTGATGATTATGTTTATTTTTGATTGATGATGATTATGTTGATCTTGATGGTTTCTTTGTTTTTCAATTAGTGTTTTGAGACCAGTTCTTGATTATGTGTTCTTGATTTTAACTTTTGGGTTTCTTGTTTTATTCATTCTTTCACCAAATTGTGGGAACTAATAATTGCTGCAGTGAAGCTTCTTGATTCCATCAATGGGTTCTGTAATGAGCTTGAGCTGTAACAAGAGGAAAGCTACGAGTCAGGAGGATGTGGAAACCGAATCTGTAAAAAGAAAAAAGATATGCTCAACCAACGATGATGAGAATTGCAGATTGATTCTTCAAGATGAGTTTTCTTGGAAACGTCCTTTGAGTTTCTGTGCCAACAGAGTCGTCAACGGTATGTTAATATTTCCTATATCTATCAAAATTCTTGATCCTGTTTTTATCATACAAATGATTTTTTTTTCTTTTTTCCTTTTTGACGCAGTTGCAGCGAGGGTTTATACAAAATTCATATTCCAACAAGTCAGCAAAGATATTATATCGTCTTCTGTGTCTCGAAACTGGAAATACCATGTTTTCCCAAGCTTCCACGGGGCAGACGTCCGAAGCAACTTTCTTAGTCACATCCTGGAATCATTCAAGAGAAAGGGAATCGACACATTCATTGATAATGATATACCGAGGAGCAAGTCGATCGGTCCTGAGCTCAAAGAAGCTATTAAAGGATCAAAGATCGCGATCGTGTTACTTTCCAAGAACTATGCTTCTTCTTCGTGGTGTCTTGATGAGTTGGCAGAGATCATGAAATGCAGGGAAGAGTTGGGTAAAATAGTCTTGACTATTTTCTATGAAGTAGAACCAACTGAAGTAAAGAAACAGACGGGAGATTTTGGAAAAGCCTTTAGAAAAACTTGTAAAGGTAAAACAAAAGAGCGCACTGGGATATGGAGAAAAGCGTTGGAAGATGTGGCCACAATAGC
>NW_006238919.1:6175592-6176492 GCF_000375325.1 Capsella rubella
TAGGAATGGCCCAAGAATGGTTGAAAGAAAAGAAGGTGTTTCTCGTTCTTGATGAAGTAGATAAGATAGGACAAGTAAATGCCTTGGCGGAGGAAACCCGATGGTTTGGTCCTGGAAGTCGGATTATTATTATAACAGAAGATCTAAGAGTTCTTAAAGCTCTTAAGATCAATCATTTTTACGCAGTGAAGTTTCCAACAAGTGATAAGGCTTTTCAAATCTTTTGTATGCATGCCTTTGGACACAAGCACCCAGATGATGGCTTTGATGAGCTTGCTAGGAAAGTTGCATGCCTTGCTGGTGAACTCCCTTTGGGTTTGAAGATTCTAGGCTCCACTTTGAAAGGAAGGCCCAAGTTAGAGTGGGAGAGGACACTACCAATGTTAAAGACCAACCTAAATGGAGAAATAAAGAGCATTATAATGTTCAGTTATGCTGCCTTAGATAATGATGAATATAAATATTTATTTCTTTATATATCTTGCTTTTTCAACGACGTAGATCAACATAAAGTGGAAGCGATTTTTGCAAAGAAGTTCTCGGATGTGAGGCAAGGTCTTGACGTCTTAGCTGAAAGATCTCTCATATATATTGAATACGGAATGATACGGATGCATCGTTTGCTACATCAATTTGGAATAGAAACTTCACGTAAGCAATTTGTTCAGCATGGCCTTAGGGAACATTATCTTTTAGTCGATGCAAGAGATATATGTGAAGTGCTTAGCAATGATACAACAGTAAGTTATGTTGTTGCAAAATTTCTCTTTACAAATTGAGTTTATTTTATAACTAACCATATCTACTTTTATTATTTTTTCCAGGATAATAGGCGTTTTATAGGCATAAATTTAGATTTATCTAATACTGAGGAAGAACTGAGCATAAGGGAAAAAGCAC
>NW_006238919.1:6182624-6184707 GCF_000375325.1 Capsella rubella
TTGTGGCAAACCAGATCCGGCGAATCATTTTCCAATGGACAAAAACTAGTTATGATAGACTTGTTCTAGGTGAAAAAATCCGGCGGACCAGTTATGGTGACCTGATTCGGCGATGGACAATACATTTTTCTGTAGATGGACAAGATTCGGCGGATCAGATGTAATGGACCACATATCTTGTGGACGAGATTTTTTTTTTTTTTTTTTGATTTTGTCTATCGTTTTTTTGTCTTTGTTCTTTCACCACCCACAACTTCCACAAAATCTCTCTACTTGTCCTCCATTAGCACCCACCAATTTGTACAGATTTGGTTTACATTGTGCCCCTAAATAAATCAAAACTTTATTTGTGTCCTTCTATAGAACGTCCGTGGTGGACACGCATCAGAGTTAGAGGACACGCATCAGAGTTGTCTCTTGAATTCTGTCAAAGTGAGTTTTCGATGGACTACATGTACATTATATATTTTGTCCATCTTCTTATATTACTTACTCGTCCGTTATTTTTGACATAGTCCATTACCCACATGATATTAGGCTACAACTCAGCAATTAATGGCTATTGCTGCCAACTGAAAAAGCAAAGTTTCACTCTCCAATGTCAAGGGCAAAATCGTCATTGTAACTCTCTTTGTGGCATGATTTGAAAGAAGCTTTTGTTAATGGCAGTTTCAGAAAATTGAGTTTCCAAAGTGGCATTCTAAACAAATTTCCCTTCATTTTATACTTTACTTACTTTGTATTGCTTGATGATAATATTAATCTGCAGATTCAACTAGCCTTACTTGGCTGCTAAGTAACAATTTTGATGTTCAGACAACAAAGCTTTCCAATGAGAGACATTGTAAAATGTTTTACTATAACAAACCTATTTGTTAGATCAGAATCCAAAAGAAGCTGTGCGTTTGCAAAAGACATACTCAGATTTTTGTTTTTTCTTTAACTCGTATTTTTGTTTGTGACTACAAAGACTCTTTGGAGCGTACAGACACATATATACAAACTACAAAGTGTTGATACTCTTTTATGCCAAATATAAAAAGTTAAAAATCTGTAATTTAATTGCGTATCCTAATTAAAAAAAAAACAAAAAAAAGAGAAATAATTTCGTTCAGATATAAGAATTTATATATCAAAAAACAAAAAGTGAAGCAAAGCCAATTATGAAAAACAGGGGACGAGCTTGAAGAATTTTGTAATTTGGTTCAAATAATTTCGATGTATAAATTCTTATATAGAATTATAATACAATTAGGTTTTGGAATTTGCATTGACGAATTTTGGTTATGTTCGACTTACATATATATAATCTACATTTTGTGACTATTCTTAGTTCTTAAAAACCTTTGAACAAATCTTAACATGAAAATATTCCAAAATCTCCCAATAAGAATACCTCAGTCAAATAATAATACATCAAAGATTATTAATTTAAAGACACTCGATGACTAATCACAATGTCAACTTGCATTAGAAAATGATTAGTGGAATTAGTGGAAGTAGTAGGTGTGATCGTTAGCAAACATTTTCCACAAAATCTCTCACTGATATTTTCAAGGAAACATCCACTGTGCAAAAAAGTGTCGTCAACGAATGGTCTTATATTCTCTCATTCACACAGCAATTGTTTCAACAACCTCTTGGAGATTTCTCTGTCTTTTTTTTATTGCATCGGTGAGATTTTCTTACTCTTCTCTGTCTTTTTTTTATTGCATCGGTGAGATTTTCTTACTCTTCTCTGTCTCAACTAAACTCCAACATTTTATACTGTTTCTTTTTTTAAGTTTTACTTAAGGTTGAATCACTCTGTAATCGAAGTGACTGGACTGGTTCTTGATGATTATGATCTTTAATTCTTTTCTTGATGATTATGGTAATCTTGATGGTTTCTTTGTTTTCGATTAGTGTTTTGAGACCAGTTCTTGATTATGTGTTCTTGATTTTTAACTTTTAGGTTTCTTTGTTTTATTCAAAATTTTCACCTAATTGTGGGAACTTATGATCGCTGCAGTGTGACACTTTTTGATTCCATCAATGGGTTCTGTAATGACTCCGAAGATACATGAGGAAAGCTACGAGTCCT
>NW_006238919.1:6184873-6185611 GCF_000375325.1 Capsella rubella
AAATTCTTGATTCTGTTTTTATCATACTAATGAATTCTTTTTATTTTTATTTTCTCTTTGACGCAGTTGCAGCGAGGGTTTATACAAAATTCATATTCCAACAAGTCAGCAAAGATATTATATCGTCTTCTGTGTCTCGAAACTGGAAATACCATGTTTTCCCAAGCTTCCACGGGGCAGACGTCCGAAGCAACTTTCTTAGTCACATCCTGGAATCATTCAAGAGAAAGGGAATCGACACATTCATTGATAATGATATACCGAGGAGCAAGTCGATCGGTCCTGAGCTCAAAGAAGCTATTAAAGGATCAAAGATCGCGATCGTGTTACTTTCCAAGAACTATGCTTCTTCTTCGTGGTGTCTTGATGAGTTGGCAGAGATCATGAAATGCAGGGAAGAGTTGGGTAAAATAGTCTTGACTATTTTCTATGAAGTAGAACCAACTGAAGTAAAGAAACAGACGGGAGATTTTGGAAAAGCCTTTAGAAAAACTTGTAAAGGTAAAACAAAAGAGCGCACTGGGATATGGAGAAAAGCGTTGGAAGATGTGGCCACAATAGCCGGATATCATTTTCACCAATGGTATGTCCTCTTGATTTATACTCTCCTTAAGAGTTAGAGTTCAAAGTTCAAAGTTCAAACTATGCTAATTTGTAGCTTTTAAAAAGGGAAAAAGCTTAAATAGTGCATAAATGACATGAAATTAATTACAATTTTACTGGAAGAAAAATATTTGC
>NW_006238919.1:6185841-6189967 GCF_000375325.1 Capsella rubella
TACGTCTAGATTTGGATGAGGTAAAGATAATCGGGATTTGGGGTCCGCCTGGTATAGGTAAGACAACCATTGCTAGATTTATGTTAGACCGATTCTCCAGCAGATTCCAACTTAGTGCAATCATGGTTGATATAAGAAGAAGCTATCCCTATCCAAGATCTTGTTCGGATGAGTACAGTGCTCAATTGCAACTTCAAAACCAAATGTTGTGTCAAATGATGAATCAGAAAGATATCAAGATTTCTCATCTAGGAATGGCCCAAGAATGGTTGAAAGAAAAGAAAGTGTGTCTCGTTCTTGATGAAGTAGATCAGTTAGGACAAGTATATGCATTGGCGAAGGAAACCCGATGGTTTGGTCCTGGAAGTCGGATTATTATCATAACAGAAGATTTAAGAGTTCTTAAAGCTCTTAAGATCAATCATTTTTACGCAGTGAATTTTCCAACAAGTGATGAGGCTTTTCAAATCTTTTGTATGCATGCCTTTGGACACAAGCACCCAGATGATGGCTTTGATGAGCTTTCTAGGAAAGTTGCATGCCTTGCTGGTGAACTCCCTTTGGGTTTGAAGATTCTAGGCTCCACATTGAAAGGAAGGCCCAAGGCAGAGTGGGAGAGGACACTACCAATGTTAAAGACCAACCTTAATGGAGAAATAAAGAGCATTATAATGTTCAGTTATGCTGCCTTAGATAATGATGAATATAAATATCTATTTCTTTATATATCATGCTTTTTCAACGGCGTATATCAACATAAAGTGGAAGCGTTTCTTGGAAAGAAGTTCTCGGATGTGAGGCACGGTCTTGACGTTTTGGCTGAAAGATCTCTCATATATATTGAAAACGGATTGATATGGATGCATCGTTTGCTACATCAATTTGGAATAGAAACTTCACGTAAGCAATTTGTTCAGCATGGCCTTAGGGAACATTATCTTTTGGTCGATGCAAGAGATATATGTGAAGAGCTTAGCAATGATACAACAGTAAGTTATGATGTTGCAATATTGGTCTTTATGAATTGAGTTTATTTTATAACTAACCATATCTACTTATATTTCTTTTCCAGGATAATAGGCGTTTTATGGGCATAAATTTAGATTTATCTAATACCGAGGAAGAATTGATTATAAGGGAAAAAGCACTTAAAAGAATGTTTGATCTCCAATTCGTAAGAATCAATTGTCTCGACCTTGCTCAGGCTGAGAGACTGCATTCACTGCTTCACTATCCTCAAAATATTAGATTAGTAGATTGGAGTCATTTCCAGAATACATGTTTGCCATCTACTTTTAATCCTGAGTTTCTCGTCGAACTATGTATGAGTTACAGCAAGCTTCAAAAGCTATGGGAAGGAACTAAAGTAAGTAATTTTAATGAAAACAAAATTATTTTCAAAACTTTTTTTTATATATCTAATATTTGTTTCTGTAAAAATTTCTAGTATTTAACAAAGTCCAACTTTACAAGCTAATCGTGTCAACATTTTCTTATTTGTCAATGCAGCAACTTAAAAATCTCAGGTGGATGAATTTATCTTTTTCTAAAGATCTGAAAGAGCTTCCTGATCTTTCAACTGCCACTAATCTTGAAGAGTTAAATCTGAAAGGATGCTCAAGTTTAGTGGAGCTTCCTTTTTCTATAGGGAATGCAACCAATCTCCAGAAATTAAACCTCTCGGAATGCTCAAAACTGGTGAAAGTCCCTTCTTCTATTGAGAATTTGACCAACCTACGGAGATTAAATCTTCCTGGTTGCTCAAATCTTATGGAGCTTCCCTCACTTGGGAATGCAACTAAACTTGAGGAATTGAATCTTAGTGATTGCTCAAGTCTACTAGAGCTCCCTCCTTCTATTGGAACTGCCACAAATCTGAGGGAATTGAAAATCAGAGGGTGCTCAAGTCTCGTGAAACTCTCGTCCTCTATTGGAGATCTCACTAATCTCAAAGAATTTGATCTATCTAACTGCTCAAATCTGGTGGAGCTTCCATCCTCTATAGGGAACCTACAAAGATTGTCTAGCTTGAATATGAGAGGGTGCTCAAAGCTAGAGGCTCTTCCAACCAACATCAACTTGAAATCTCTCTGTTTACTTATTCTCGCAGATTGCTCGCAGCTGAAAAGTTTTCCTGAGATCTCCACAAACATTGAGTATCTCATGCTTACAGGAACTGGAATAAAAGAAGTTCCTATGTCAATCATGTTGTGGTCTCTTCGTTCTAGCTTTTGGATATCATACTTTGAAAGCCTCAAGGAATTCCCGCATGCTCTTGACATCATCACGGGGATGCAGTTGAACGAAGATATACAAGAAGTTGCTCCATGGGTCAAGGGAATGTCTCGTTTACGTGAACTTAGACTCCACAACTGCAAGAATTTGGTATCACTCCCCCAATTTTCAGATTCCCTATGTGACATAGATGCAGACAATTGTCAATCCCTTGAGAGGCTCGATTGTTCCTTTAACAATCTAGAGATCCGTCTTAAGTTCCGGAACTGCTTCAAGCTGAATCAAGAAGCCAGAGATCTCATCATGCACACATCGACTCGTAGATACGCGACGTTACCCAGTACACAAGTGCCTGCTTGCTTCAATCACCAAGCTACTGCTGGAGGTTCCTTGACAATCAAGTTGGATGAGTCGCCTCTTCCTAAATCTTTGAGATTTAAGGCTTGCATCATGCTGGTTAATATTAATGTAGAAACTGGTGATGATCATTGTTCTATATTGATTGAAATCATGGACAAACATAATGATTTCAAAGTTCGGTGTACACCAAGAAATCATCTTATATATCCAGTTTTAACAGAGCATATCTACACATTTGAAGTTGAAGCAGAGGATGTGACTTCCACCGAGCTTCTCTTTGAGATCGAAATACGCCTTAATAACAACTGGAAGGTCGGAGAATGGGGTCTATATCAAATCTTCGAGGTTCCTTAGTGTAATGAACATGATGATAAGAGATTCAGAGATGGGCAACGATGGAGGAGGTTGGAAGATTTTATGCCATTTTCGTCTTTAATAAACTTTAAGTTTATATAAGATTGTGTAATGTTTAATTGAAACTAATTGCAGATAAGTGAGAAATACAAAATACAGACGATAAAAATAGAGACAGAAGGAGAAGAAGGAAGAATCTAAAGGTCATGACTCATGAGTTCAAGAATCTGAAAATCTAACGCTGGGGAGGAGCTGTAGCGAAACAAATACCGTCAGACTAACATAATAACTAGTGCATCACACCACATTTTATGAAAATGGAAGATCCAAAAACAAATAAAAGGAAGAAAAAAAAAAAACTCAGTTATTGTGCAACTTGAGATTCTGATTGATCAACCAAGCCATGTCATATATATGATCTTTAACTGATTGCAGGATAAAAATGACCAAGTCACACAAGAGAACATAGCTCACCTTTTCCTTCGTTGAGCTCTTAATCACTTCCGTGAGACTTTGCATTGTCCTAGATGTCGCCAAGTATTCTACAGCAGGCTCATAATAGTAATAGGACAGAAGCCAGACGCAGAGACATGTTTCATACAGAAGCTGTCGGCCGAAAGCATACAAATCACATGAATCACCTATAGGTACTGAGTAATTATGACAAAAAAGAGAGCAGTTCCTCCTTCTGAAAACTGAATTAGAACTATCAAATCGTTACTAATTTGTACATCGCCTTTCTGCCAAGAACATCGTATGGTTAGGGGCCTGTAATTCTTTTTTACAGCTTTAGTTCAGTGTAAACTACACGAGCACCTTATTTTTCAGTAAATATATAGTCACAACATAAATGTTTTTTCCACATCATCAAACTTGCATTTAAATATTTACCAGAATTAAAGACTTCTGCCTAAGCAGAAGAACTGTTTGGTTCGACTGAACTAATTTGGTTTGTGTTGCATTTGCAACATCCAACAAAGGCATTTGCAACATCTAAACATTTGCAACATTTTCTACAAGACAAAGACAACTAGCACTTGAACACTGGTGTAGAAGCAACATAAACAAGAAAGAAAACAAAGAAATTGTAAGTAAGAGAAAAGAAGAAGAAACCTGAGCACAAAGCCATTCCACAAAACCCTTGAGAGAACATCATCAACTGTTGTAATATGTTTCT
>NW_006238919.1:6190067-6192045 GCF_000375325.1 Capsella rubella
TTTGATTGGTTAATTTTTTTGAAAATTAATAATTTATTTTCGTTTTAATAATTTAATTAAATTATATAAATTAGTATTGAACATTTTTGATCCATAACGAATATTTTTTTTGTAACCCTATTTATGTAATGACATTTTAATGTAATTATTTACCCTTAATAAGGTTTATTCTATAAATGTACTTCCGAATTAATAATGAGGAGATTATTTGAATATTTAAAATCTGTTTCCACAAATGTTTTTTTTTTGGGCATTAAAATTAAAAAAATTGAAATCGAAAGAAAAAAAACTAAAATTAAAAAAGAGACTTGAAGATTCAAAAAAAAATACAAAAATCATACCAAACTAAACGGAACAAAAAAAAAATCAAAATAGTTGTTTCTATTATTGGGAATATAATCCCCACAGAGGTATTTATCATATATTTAATATCTAAAATAATATATTTAACTTAACCATGGTTAAAAAAAGTTAAACCTAGGGTTAAGATTTTGACCACCCTTTATAAAAAGAAAAAACAGATATGTGAAAACCCTACCTCTCGCAGCCTCGCCCGATAAAATACCTCTGCACCAACAAAACTATTCTTTACTCTCTCTCTCTCTCAGTGCTTATCATCATTTTCTCTGTTTCTTTTATTCCTTTGTGTTGTTTTTCTAATGGTTTTTCAAATTTAGCATCGTCTCTTGTGTGTTACTCGATTTTTGTTTTATATATTCAATCTATTGCAAATGATGAGTTAATCACAATTGATAAAAAGAAGCTCAAAATTCTTGAGCAGTGTTGGAAATCATAAACTTCCATGACTCTGATGCTTTATTTTGATCTAAAATTCCTCAAAATTCTTAATCGGCTTTTTTTTTGTATATAATTATGATTTCCAAATTTTATTTTACATTCTCTATGCTTTTATTTAACCTATCTCCTTAAATTATTGGTATTCAGAAGCAACTCTGACCACTTATTTTATTTGCAGAAATTGTTTTTTTTTTTAATTAATTTTGATTTTCAACTATGGAAAATTATATGTTTTAGTTGAGAAAATATTATTCGTAATTCCATAATATTCTTTTTTTTGTCAAGTAATTCCATAATATTTGTTAATTTTTTTGGTATGACCCAACTAATATATTAGTAATTAGAAGCTAATCAAAACTATATTAGTAACGAACAAAAAAATTAGCAATAACTAAAAAACAAAGCTTCATCATGTACATAAGACAAAAGATGGAAACAATCATCAATTGTTTTGGTTTAACATTACACAATAATACTCATATGAAAATGGCATATCGAAATACCAACTTTAAAGCTGTCATCAAATCTTCATGAATATGAAGTTTCCTCCAAGTCCAAGATTTGGAGTAGCCCCCATTCTCTAATCTTCCACTTGCCACTGTCTATTTTGAACTCAAAGATAAGCTCGGTAGAAGTCACATCCTCTGCTTCAACTATAAATATGTATATATGCTCTGTTAAAAATCGTTTCATATTACGGCTACCTGGTATACACCAAACTTTGAGACCCTTCTGTTCATTAGTGTTTTCCATAGTTACTCCCATTGAACTATCATCTTCATCATCACCATCATCATCATCATCAGTTTCGTCTTTATGCATATCCAGCATGATACAAGCCTTAAATCTCAAGAATGTATGAAGAGTTGATTCATTCAACTTAAATTTCAATGAACCACCAATAGCTCGGTGATTGAAGCAGGCAGGCACTTGTGCACCAGGTAAGATCGCATATCCACGAGTTGATGTGTGCATGATAAGATCTTTGGCTTCTTGGTTCAGTTTGAAGCAATTAGTGAACTTCAGACGGATCTCGGGATTGTTAAAGGAACAATCCAGTCTCTCAAGAGACTTACAATTGTCTGCATCAATGCAAGATAAGGAATCTGAAAATTGGGGGAGTGATACCAGATTCTTGCAGTTGTCGAGTTTAAGGACACGTAAACGAGACATTTCCTTG
>NW_006238919.1:6192145-6193533 GCF_000375325.1 Capsella rubella
CGGGAAATCTTTGAGGCTTTCAAAGTATGAAATACGGAAATCAGAAAGACGAGACCACGACATGATTGACATAGGAACTTCTTTTACTGCAGTTCCTATTATGTTGAGATACTCAATGTTTCTGGAGATCTCAGGAATACTTTTCAACTCCGAGCAATCTGAGAGATCAAGTCTGTCAAGAGATTTCAAGTTGATGTTGGTCGGAAGAGCCTCTAGCTTTGAGCATCCGCACATTGTCAACGTAGACAATCGCTGAAGGTTGCCTATTGAGGAGGGGAGTTCCAAAATACTTAAGCATCCGCTAATATCCAATTTCTCAAGATTTTTGGCAGTTCCAATAGAAGGAGGGAGCTCTAGTAGACTTGAGCAATTATTGAGATCTAATATATTGAGATTATTCGCATTCTCGATAGTGGGGAGCTCCACAACAAGTGAACAATTGCTTAGAGACATTTCTTGGAGATTAGTGGCATTGATAGAGGACGGGAGCTTCACAAGCCTTGAGCAGTTATTAAGAATCAGTTGCTCAAGTTTAGTTTCATTCCCAATAGAGGGAAGCTCCACAACATTATCGCAACCAGAGAGGACTAACCTCCGAAGATTGGTCGTGTTCTCAATAGAAGTAGGAATTTTCACCAGACTTGAGCATCCATTAAGATCTAAAACCCGGAGACTAGTAAGTTCTCCAATACATGAGGGGAGCTCTACTAAACTTGAACACTTTTCAAGATATAGTGTTTCCAGATTAGTTGCAGTAGAAATATCGGGCAGCTCTTTCAGATCTGTAGAGTAACTCAAATACATCCACCTGAGATTTCTAAGTGGCTGCATTGACAAATAAGAAAGAAATTGTTTATATGATTGGTCTTTAAACACCCACACTGAAAAATTAGATTTCAATGAACCACCAATAGCTCGGTGATTGAAGCAGGCAGGCACTTGTGCACCAGGTAAGATCGCATATCCACGAGTTGATGTGTGCATGATAAGATCTTTGGCTTCTTGGTTCAGTTTGAAGCAATTAGTGAACTTCAGACGGATCTCGGGATTGTTAAAGGAACAATCCAGTCTCTCAAGAGACTTACAATTGTCTGCATCAATGCAAGATAAGGAATCTGAAAATTGGGGGAGTGATACCAGATTCTTGCAGTTGTCGAGTTTAAGGACACGTAAACGAGACATTTCCTTGACCCATGGAGCAACTTCTTGTATATCTTTGTTCAACTGCAGCTCCGTGATGATGTCAAGAGCAAACGGGAAATCTTTGAGGCTTTCAAAGTATGAAATACGGAAATCAGAAAGACGAGACCACGACATGATTGACATAGGAACTTCTTTTACTGCAGTTCCTATTATGTTGAGATACTCAATGTTTCTGGAGATCTCAG
>NW_006238919.1:6194024-6195324 GCF_000375325.1 Capsella rubella
GGAATTTTCACCAGACTTGAGCATCCATTAAGATCTAAAACCCGGAGACTAGTAAGTTCTCCAATACATGAGGGGAGCTCTACTAAACTTGAACACTTTTCAAGATATAGTGTTTCCAGATTAGTTGCAGTAGAA
Organism: Capsella rubella; assembly: GCF_000375325.1. Classification (NCBI taxonomy): domain Eukaryota; kingdom Viridiplantae; phylum Streptophyta; class Magnoliopsida; order Brassicales; family Brassicaceae; genus Capsella; species Capsella rubella. Next base: position 6,194,160 of record NW_006238919.1, read on the forward strand.
ATATCGGGCAGCTCTTTCAGATCTGTAGAGTAACTCAAATACATCCACCTGAGATTTCTAAGTGGCTGCATTGACAAATAAGAAAGAAAATGTTTATATGATTGGTCTTTAAACACCCACAATGAAAAATTAGTAAATAAAATATATATTAGAAAAATATTGAAATTTCTTTTTTCATCAAAATTACTTACTCTAGTTCCTTCCCATAGCTTCTGAAGCTTGTTGTGATGTAGAGCCAGCTCGACGAGAAACTCCGGATTAAAACTAGAAGGAAAACATATATTCTGGAAATAACTCCAATCCAGTAATCTAATCATTTGAGAATAATGAAGTAATGAATGCAGTCTCTCAGGTTGATCAAGGTTCAGACCATTGATTCTTACAAATTGGAGATCGGACATTCTTTCAACTGCTTTTTCCCTTATATTCAATTCTTCCTCGGTATTAGATAAATCTAAATTTATGCCTATAAAACGCCTATAATCCTAAAAAAAAAAGAAATACAAATCGATATGGTTAGTTATAAAATATACTCAATTTGTAAAGAGCAATATTGCAACAGCATAACTTACTGTTGTATCGTCGCTAAGCTCTTCACATATATCTCTTGCACCAGCCAAAAGGTAATGTTTCCTAAGGCCATGCTGAACGAATTGCTTACGTGAAGTTTCTCTTCCAAACTGATGTATTAGAGTATGCATCCCTATCATTCCGTATTCAATAGATATGAGAGATCTTTCAGCTAAAACGTAAAGACCTTGCCTCACATCCGAGAACTTATTTGCAAGAACCTTTCCCACTTTATAAGTTGATTCACTAAGGAAAAAGCAGGCTAGATAAAGAAATAAATATTTATCTTCATCACATAAGGCATCATAACTAAACTTTATAATGCTCTCTATTTCTCCATCAAGGCTGGTCCTTAACCTTGGTAGTATACTTTTCCACTCCTGTTTCGACTTTCGTCGTAGAGCGGAGCCTAGCACCTTCAATCCCAAGGGGAGTTCACCTGCAAGGTTTGAAACTTCCAAAGCAAGCTCATAGAAACCCTCGTTTGGGTGCTTTTGTCCAAAGGCATTTATACAAAATATTTGAAAAGCCTCACCACTTGACGGAGTATTCACTTTGTAAATATGATTGATCCCATGGGCTTTCAAAACTCCCA
>NW_006238919.1:6199111-6202444 GCF_000375325.1 Capsella rubella
CTCTTGTCAACATAACCTGAGAGATTGCAATCGGAAAAAGTTGGGAGATCGCTTAGAGAAAACCTCTGAACCCTTATAGCTAACCGTCGAGAAAGACGACGAAGAAGGCAAAATAAAAAAAGACTGGGCCTTATACTAGGCCTAGGCCCAATAGTTGTTAGCCAACATTAGGCTTTTATTACTTTTGTGCATGCAACTCGTGCGTTTGCAATTTGTCATGTGAGCATGAGTAGAAGACAATTTAAAAACAAACAAAAGTTAATATTTTAAATTTTTTTCTCTCTTTTATAATTTTCAATTTTGAAGTTTTTTCAATGACATTACGGATACTATTAGATGCTCTTAGTTAGCATGGAATGAAGGAATATATCTCTTACACAATAGGAAATCAAAATCAAAGCATAAAAAGATGAGAAAACAAAGAAACATAACAACCCTTAACCAAGATATAGTTTTGTTCATGAGGTCTCTCTACCATGTTTAGACCTCATCATTCACTTGGGAGGATGAAAATAGCCAAACATTGCAAAGAAGGCTTGAATTATCGTGAGAATGACAAGCGTCAAAGCAGCGCAAGATGAAAGAGCTGTCCAAGGACTATCGAAATGGGTATGCTTAAATCCCGCCCATTGTACATGCCATCCTCTTGAAGTATACTTGTTAACTCCTTCGAAAACATCAGCTAAGTAACTTTCACTGATGTCAAAGTTGATATCTTTACCTACAACCTTAAAGAATCGAGAGACATCATCCCCTGACCCGAAATAGTTCTCAAGAATCCCTACTTCGGTTAGAAACATCGCATCAGCCTCGCTTTTTAGAAGACATCCCATCAAAGCTACATAGCTCGTTATGTGCTTGTTACAATAAACATAAAACTGTTCATAGGCAACACAATTAAGGAAGACCGAAATGAGAAAATCATCCAAGATCAATGGTGGTATCTCGAGGTATTTTCTTCTACGCCTTATGTCCAATACCGTTTCGGCATTCTTCCTCGGTTTGAACTTTATCCCTTTCAACTGAAGTTTTCTTGCTGAAAGAATCATTCTCAGATGAGGGCGGCCAGGAGGATCTTCTTCTTCGAGCTGCGAATCCGATTTTTGTTTTCTTTCTTCGAGCATGTAATCCAACTCTTGTTTTTCCTTTTCGGACATGGACTCGTGCTTTCCTTCATTGAGAATGGAATCCAATTCTTGTTTTCCTTTTTTCAGCATGAGATCCACTTCTTGTTTTCCTTGTTCTAGCATGGAATGCAAATCTTGTTTCCCTTTTTTGAGCATGGCATCCAATTCCTTTATTTCTTCTCCCGGGATACAAAACTTTCGAATCAAATCAAGAAAGTGTTTTGACTCTTTCTCTTCTTTAGGAATATCAGGCATAAAAATCTTTCGAATCAAATCAAGAAGATGATTTGCCTCAAGATTATGGTGTTTTAACCAAAACTCTTTTGGTTTTAGGAACGAATAGTCAAAGAAATTAAATGTAAACGTATTTATCCCACTCGAGGGTTCTATCTTTGATTTCTCGAATAAAGTTTGAAGAAGGAAGTAAGGAACCTGATTCTCCAAAAGTAGTAGGTCACTCCTTATAGCCGGTATAATCCATGGCATTACGAATATAGGATCATTCTCAATCTCATGGTACCTGACTATTCCGGCTACCGCCAAGAACAACATCAGAATGAAGCAACCGTCAAGAACCATCATTTCAATCAATTTCTTCCGACCTAACATATCACCATTGTCATAAAGGCTCTCCGAATACGACTCTCTAATATCTTCCTCCAACTTTGAAACCGCTTCGATAAGATCTTTTGCATCCACACCATTTTTCTTAGCTTCAGCCATGAAAAACCCGAGGAAACGATGTTTGTGCTCTTGAATCATTTGGAGATGTGGTTTTCCATTATGGTATGGGCCAAATGAAACAACCCTCGGTTCATAAGCCTTCTTGTTGTTTTCTTCGAGTCTCTCGGGGATTTTAAAGATGCAACACTTTTCTCTCCCGGCTGATTTCTTCAGAAGCTTAGGGTCAGATCCTCCTCGAAGTTCTTCTACAACTACATCTATTGTAACATCGTCTTTATCAGTTTTATCTCCCTTTGCTTCTTCAGGAGGGTTCATTATATGATTCTGAATTTCTTACGATATATTTTGTTGGAAAAATCAAGGAAGAGCAAGTGTGGGAGAAGGAGAGTAAACCCAACGTTGCTTTCCTTAGATATACATAGCATAAAACATATTCACTATGTATGATTATTATTAATTTTTTAAAACAACTTCGTGTATGTATTATATAGAACGAGTTATTTAGATATTCTTAATGTTTTCTAGCTAGTCATTATTTTCTCAAGTTTAACATTTGACCTCAAAGACGTTTACAAAAAAAATCAAAGAGAAATTAAAAGGTTTGTTATATATCGTCTAAAGTAAAAGCTTAGAAACTTGATACGTTTGCTTCTAATTCAAAATCATTCTAAAACTTAAAAAGTGTTCATATACACTAATATATTTACGCAAGTAATATAAACTAAACAATGACATTTTGAAACAAACGTAAACTATATCAATCAAACTCACTTCTCGACGTAAAGAAGAAGTATAAAAAATTGGATTAATTGGGTTTTTAGTACATTTTTGAAACATATTTGTAGAAGTAGTACATTTACTATTCATTATTAGCAAACTAATACATTTTTACTATTTGGACACTATTTAGACACTATTAAAAACCCCCTTAAATCTAATAACTAAAAATATTCATCAAAATATATTTGTTTTCTATAAAATTTCAATTACATAAAAATCTATATTTTTTTCTCTATAATTTGATATGCATTTTTTAAAAAATAATTTCAAATATTTTTCAAATAAATTTTGATACGTCCAACTATCCTTATGTACAGTGTGTGTCGATGTACGGAAAATCATCCGTACAGCGGTCTATATATACGTATAATTGTACGTGTACATATATTTTCTGGTCTATATATGTATATTTGTTTATGTGTAAATATGTTTATATGTAGTTGTTTTTCTTTGTACAAATATTTGATGTACAATAATATGTAACTGTACAGTTGTCTGTCTGTACAGATATCTGAAATAGTAAAATTGTACTATTTTGCTAATTGTGAATAGTAAATGTACTATCTTTATAATTATGTTTCAAAAACGTACTAGTTTGCCAACACACCCTAAAAAATTTACCATTTGCCACAAAAGTCTACTGCAAATTAATTGGATCTCATCAACTACAGTGAATATTAACAGTTTAAATAAGACTTAAAACTAATAACAAAAGACCACTGACTAAAATAATGCCTTATAC
>NW_006238919.1:6207815-6216274 GCF_000375325.1 Capsella rubella
TTTTAAAAGGGTATTTTTAAATTCTCCCAATATCATTCCTATTTTTATCATTAACAATATTATTGTTTTATCAAAAAATACTTAAAAGCACTAAAGAAAATTACTATCAAAATTGTCAAGTTTGAGAAGGACAAATGGGCTAGTGGTTCTCACCTCTTTATAATTTGTAACGATGTCAAAAAAAAAATATATATTGTCAAGTCTAATAAATAAGACTCTAGATTTTGACTTATGAAGAAAAGGAAAAATTCAGGTCCATTGATATTATATTCTCCTTTGCTTTTATGGATCCATTATCTCTATATTAGTAAAAGAGAAGTACAAAATAAAATACGGGTCGGATCAAAACAAAAAAAATTAACCCGATTTTAACAATTGGATACTTCAAAATTGGATATTAAAATGGATTCAGATACATACATTGGATACTTTCCATATCTCATTTTAGGATTGTATTATTTGCATAACTAATTTTAGGATTTCCTAATATTTCTCTAACTAATTTAATAGAATATATTAGAAACAATTATCATTCTTCTTTCACTTTTATTTGATCTTATTTTCAATTTATAATATTATACTAAATATGAAAAATGTTTAAATTTTTTTAACTTTTTTCACATATGTTGCAATTTGAATTTTTCAAAACGGACATATAATACTCAATTACACTCGGTTAAATATTTTGGACAATGATTTAAAATCATTATAAGTATGACCAATATTAAAACCATTGTTACATGAGCATATTAAAATTTTAAAAAGTTTCAAAATATTATAATTAAAAGTTTCAAATATATAAAAATTTATATTTAAAATAGTAAAACTATTGTTTTCAATACATAGATGTAAATTTGGAGACATAAGTTTTATTGATAAAATATTATATATCAAACTACGTAAATTTTAGATAGTTCAAGGGTAGTTTTTAAAATCACAACTATAATGGTAAAGCGAGTTGTGAAAAATGTTTTTACGATATGAATTATGTTACGGGTTGGTCCTTCAAAAAATATATTGTACAGTAGTTTGTAATTTTTACGTCTATTCCTACTTCTACTACAAAATGGTCAAACTGAATAATTTATCGATAAATATTATTTAGTGCTATAAAATTTATCGATAAATATTATTTAGTGCTATAAAATTTTCACCCTTTTTTAATCGTAGCAAAACTCAATATATTATTATTTACTCACTTTTTCCTTTTATTATTTTATTTAAACTTAATTTTTTTTGGTAATCTATTTAAACTTATTATACAAATATATGATTAACTGTAATCGACTGCACTATAATAAAATTAAGCTTTAATATATTTTAATCCGTTAAAATTGTTTTTTTTTAGTAAAAGGTTAAATAAATTATTTTTAATAATCCGTTAAAATTTATATATAAGTAATTATTTCCCCTGCGCTGTAGCGCGGGTCAAAACCTAGTATGTACATATTACATAAGCAACACTTTAAATTTACCAAATACACCATAGCAACGAAGAAACTCACAAATCAAATGGAGTTAGAGCAAGGAACCAATGTTGGTGTGGGCGTAGCAACACTTGTTCTTGTTCTAATAGTGTTGTTTAGAATGAAGCAATCAAGATTTAGCCCGAGCCAGCCAAAGTACAAAAGAGGTTATCAGACAATTAAAGTCTCTTTAATGATAAGAGTGAAAGCACATTTCATCAACTTTAAGTCTAACAGCATACATATTGGCGTGTGTACACACTGTCCTACACAAAAAAAAAACATTTAAATTTATATCAAAAACAGAAAAAAAAAATAAGAAACGTACTCACAATCGCGACGTCCTCCGCTATCTTTCTCAACTGTTCGCAGGCCCCACTGACATGTGGCGGCCCGCGATTGGTCACCTTTAAAAATAAATAAAAAAGACTAAAAATAAGAAAAAAAAAACATTTGGGACAAAAAAAAAAAAAAAAAAAAGCACCGACGCACATGGTCTAAGTAAATCTTCTTTCTTTTTCTGTTGTTCTTAGGTTTAACAATGATGGGAGCAATTCTTCTACTTGTTCAATCATGTGATACTATGCATACAAGAGTTTGAGCAACATTTGTTCTTCCACTACAAGAACATTTATCGACTCGGTAAGTCTGTTTTTTTCCAAACATGTATATAGCTTTGTTTGAAACAGTCTGACACTAGCTAGTTCTTATATATGTTAGGAATGATGGTAATGCAAAGATTTGCTCCTCTCCTTTTCGGTGTACTCTTCATATTAGTAGTGAGAGCATGTTGGGAAAGCCGAAAAAACACGAATCAGGTGCACCAAACTATCTATGGATATAAGATTTACACTTTCAGATCCGGCTCTGGCCATGATTATAGTCAAATATGATATCAACATTTGAATAAATAGCAAATTAGTAACACGTAAAACCAAACCTTACAGGAATAGTGATACCGATAGCAGTTATCATGCTCGCGTTTGTGGCACTTTTTACTAGAGAGTCAATTCCAAAATACTCTCGAGGTACAAACAAGATCTTTTGGAAGAGTGAATTATTTCATAAACAAGATCTTTGGAGAATGTAGAAGGCATTTTCACCCTTCTGTGATTTAATAAAGCTACAAAAATGCTATATAAGCCATACAAAAAAAAAACTATATATTCTATAGTTTCTTTAATATCACATCATTAAACAGTGAAGTTTGATTACATGTAAAGAGATTAGAAAGTTCTACCACCAATCCAATTCAGGCCATCTAATATATTCTTCTTGTAATATTACATAAACTAAATAGTGAAACTTGATTGCATGTATGAAATAAGAAACTTCTACCACCAAATAAATTCAGGGAAAATTGTACACAAAAACTAACAGCCTGAATCAAAACAGATTAAAGATGAATACATATGAAAATTGTACTTCCATAGCTGATGATGCTTGTAATCGATCTTGTAAATTTGCCATAGCTGATGATGCTTCTATAAGTGTCTGTCTCATTTTTTTTTTCTTTTCTTTGTTTGTCAAATACCTTCACTTCAATTTTCTGAAAGAAATTTATTCAAAAATTTTAGGGTAATTCAATATCCAATTTTCTACAAAAACTGAAATATTTAAAAACTTGGTTTCAAACTTTAAAAATATGATTTACCGATTTTCTTAGAGATAATTTACCGACGGATTTCCGAAGAGTAATTTACCGCGGATTAGCGATGGATAGAAGCATCAGTATTCCGTCGATAATTCATATCTAAAGTGACATTCTTCTGTTATATTTCCGACAAAACACGAGAACGGATTACCGACGGAATCTCTAAAGAGTGTTTCATCCCCGATGGTTTACCAAAAAAAAATTCAAGGAAATCTCCATCATTACTGACGGATGACCAACGAAATCTCGAAAAAAAAATTCATTACCAAAAGTTTACAAAAAAATATTTTCAAAAATATCTCTATCATTACTGACTGATTACAATCGAAATCTCAATATTTTCTGCCATTACCGATGGTTTATAGAGAAACTTTTAAAGAAAATCTCCATAATTATTGACGGAACCTTGAAAAAGTTCTTCTTTATCGATATTTTACCAAAATAAATTTTGGGAAAAATCTCCGTCGAACCGATGGATCACCGAAGGGATATCAAAATTTTAATTAAATAATAAAAATTATCGAAATTATGTAAATTAAAATCTTAAATTATTTCTGGAAAATGCTTAAATATTTAAATTTCCAAATTTTGAATTTTTAGTGAATATTTTAAAAACCAAAACACGGAAATAAAATTAAAAAAATTTAAAAATAGTAAAATTCATAAAATTCATAAAATTCTAAGAAGACGAATAAGAATTCTTAGACCGTATCTCACTCATGAACGTTGCTAGGTCCTCATCTCTCTTCTTGTTTCCCTTATTCTTTCTTTTGTTCTCCGCTTTTTGTTCTTCCATTTTTTTCTCCAAAACCGAAATCCGCTCATCCTTCTCATTCATAGCATGTTGGAACTCTTGGGTGGGTGTATATGAGAAATGATGTCTATGGTTTTTAATGGTTTTTGAACATTGTTTCTTGGATAGTTTTATGCATTTCTCATCATATTTAGTGTGTTTAGGTTGCATTTTGCATTTGTTGAGTCTTATTAGGTACTTGGAGTTTTGAGGAGCTTTTGGAGGCTAAATGGGGCTTAAATGAAGCATTCCTAGCAAGTTGGGTGATGGAGAAACCAAAACATGGAGTAAGGGAGGCATTAGAGCAAGAATGGATCAAGAAGACAAAGAAAATTGAAAGTCTCAGCAGACGCCCGACCAGACCGGTCGGGATTAAGGATTTCCTGGAAGACGATTTTGAAGCCTCAGACACCTAAACCTAATTATTGGGGATATATGCTTTGTTCTAGGGTTTTAAGAAAGATTAAGGTTCTCTTTTAGATTTTGTATTTGAATCTTCAAATTTTAATATAAGTACTTCTTCCTTTTTCTTAATCTACTCTCTTTTCTTAATGATTTCACAAAGAATAACCCATTTCGCTTGTGTAATCATCATGATTAGTGAGTAGTCTTTTAGAGTCTTTGAGCTATAGTAGATCTAGGGTGATTAAGTGATGGGTTGTGGAGCTTAGGGTTATATTGTTGTTTATCCTTGCTTATTGGTTGATTATCATGCTAGAAAAACCTTGATCAAGTTGTTTCTAGATCATAGAGATTTTATTGCCCAGAAGCTGTTTGATGAAATTCCCCAACCAAAAACCTTTAAGATCTTTACATTCATAGCCTTTGGAAATTGTTGATTAGGATGTTTAGAGGCTATTTAGACTTGTTTGAATGCTCATTGATTGATTGATTACCATTTGTCAAATGTTGATTATTGATTGATTAATGAAGGGATTAGCATCATGAAAGTGGGTTAGTCTAATTAAGAGTTCTATGCCAAAGTATATTGCTTGTTTAAGTGTTTTGCTAGCTCCATAACCCTTAGCTTCTTCTTCCTAGATCAATAACCTTAGTTCAAAGATTCGCTTTTCGTTATTGTTTGAATTTTTTTTGTTTCCCGCCTTATTTCAATTCGAATATTGTTAGTCTCTTTGCATCTTCATTTCTTAGCATTGTTCCATCGTTTTAATCTATTTTGGCTTGTTTAGTAGTGTATTAATTTAAAAACCCCTTTGATTAGCTTAGATTAAATGAACTAGTGCATTCGTGGTGTGTTGATCATTGCAAATTGAGTTCGATAATTAATTGACTAAAAGTACTACATCAAGAAACTTGATGAATGAGAAGAAAAACTTATTTGGCAGAGATTATTTAACCCAACAATTCGTCCTTTGCTTGTATAAGTTTCCTACTAAATGCATTAAAAATAAATAAATAAACAGTTACGGCAAAGTAAAGTAATTAAACTGTAAAATATCATACTTAATACCTCAAAAAAAATCTCGTTCATTATCTCTCGCCCTAATTGAACAGTAAACTCGAATCCGTTAAGAGATTGTACAACATGTTGCGAAAGTTGAGTCTCCTCCTTTTGCCTCTGTGAAACCTCAGCAACTATCTTAGCTCGACCATCTTCTAACTGATTTTTTATTGTTGGTATACAAATATGATTATACGCTATCAATAATATATGGTTAGTTAGCACTACCGTACTCGGGTCTTTTTACCATAAAAAAACCAAATCTTGTAACCACTCTCTTTGTTGGGAAGAAGAAAATGTTTTTCTTTTCTTTTTTCTTACCCAAGAAAAAGCTTAGAAACTTGATATGTTTGCTTCTAATTCAAATCAATCTAAAATAACTTGTTATCAGGTAACTAAAATCATTTTAACAGTCTATTGTTATCAAGTTAACCACTATTTTTTCATTTTAACAATATACTTATTAAGTTTCTGTATTTTGACTAAAAATTATTTTAACTACTATTTAGTCAACCCAAACCAAAATATAGTTTCTTTTAATTACAAAATCTAAAACCTAATCACTAATTTGTCAACCCAAACCAAAATATAATTTTATTTATTTACAAAATCTAAACCCTAACCACTATTTTATAAACCCAAACCGAAATACATTTTGTTTCTTATAAAATATAAACCCTAACCACTCTTTTATAAACCCAAACCGAAATTTATTTCACGAGTACGATAACATTGTTCATCCATGATTAATAGCATTCGATAAATTATTTTTAAACATGATAAATAATCTTTTACCGCGATAATTTACATATTATATGTTAATTTAATACTAACATTATTCATACGTGATTGATAGTATTTGTAACATTGTTCATAAGTGTTTAATAGCATTCGATAACTTATTTTTAAACATGCTAATAATTTGTTATCGTGTTAATTTACATATTATCACGAAGCCGCCATGGATTAAACGATAAATCTCCAAAGTCTCACTATTTATCGAGCTAATAATATTTGTATTTGATAATATTATACTTATCTAATTCAGATCTAGATTGCACATCTGCTAAAAAAAAGATAGAAATTATGAACATGATCGTGCCGTGATCTGTAACAACACCACCAGCACCGTCTTAGGAGAGAAGTAGACAACAGCTCTCAAAGGAAGCGGTGGGAAACTCACCGGATCTGTCGTTGTTGCAATCGCTGAAAGCGGAGAAAGAGTCGTTGACACTTAAATCGCTGAATTTGCAGCCATGTAGGTGAAGTTGCCAGGGCGATTATTCTCCATCTTTATCTTCATATCTGTGGGGATTGAAGATCTATCAAAATCACAGAATCAATAAACGTGGATGCTTGAGTTTCTCTCTCTCTCTCATAAATATTTTGGATGTGTTTGTAGCCAAAGGAAGAAGAAGAATGTGCTTTTGGATAGAGAAAGAATCTAATCTACAGAAAGAGATAAAAGTAAAATAGGGTTAAAATGGTCAGTGAAATTATAAGCTAAATAAAAAATTTTGGTGCCCACAAACTTAATTTTTGTTTTATCTGAGTACATAGATTATAGTTTCCCACTAAACAATGACATCTTACCAAACGTAAAGTTTGTCAAGCAAACTCGTTTCGACATAAGGAAGAAGAATAAAAATTTTACTATTTGCCACAAAAGTCTACTACAATTAATTGGATCTCATCAACTACGATGAATATTAACCGTTTAAATAAGATTTACGATTAACTACGGTGAATATTGCTTTTTTAATATGTGTGAATTGTGTCAAAATAACACTTTTTGTAAAGCAGAGGGAGTAATAAAGATCACGGACTAAATCCCATACAAAAATTTCGTCGACAAAGATGAATATTAACGATTTAAATAAGACCATTGACCTTCAAAATTAATAACAAATGACCACTGACTCGTTCGTCCAAGCCTAACACTTTTCCTTGCCTCATTTTCTATATTTTCTCTTCATTCTTACATTTAATGCTTTTGTAATTTCAAAAACACTTTGCAGAAGTGTAGACTTGTGCATGCTCTTGCATGTTCATCTTCTCTCCTCTCTTCTCCTTCATCCTTCTTTCCTATGTAATCCCCTTGTACCTTGCATTTTTAAATTATCTATCTTTTTATCAAAAATTCTTTCAAGTTAGATCACGCTCTTGTTCTTTTTCTTTTCTTTGGTGAGTAATATCCAACGTCAAGTCCAAGTCGGGTAAATCAAATGCTCTTTCACAACCTTTGTGTGACCATTCGCTCCACATTATTTGGTCTAAGGGATCGTGAAGTGTAAAGTATATCATTTTCTTAACTTCACGAGTGTCGATTCTAAGAGGATCTTATCAAGTCCGGGTAGCATTCGAGAAAGAAACCAAAAAGAAACAGAACAGCAATAACCTAGCCAGAGCAAACGACTACTCAAGGATTTGCTTAGCCGACGCAAAACCAAGAAAGACGACACTCTCTACACTTTCTTGGATGAATACTGAAAGGCCAATACCGGTTTATCTGTGGAATCGCTTTTACTACACCGCTTTTATATTTAAAGTAAAAGTATATTTCCAAAATTTCTGAAACTGTCTGTAGAATCGATCAATGAGGGCAACAAAAGTGAAGATGCTCAAAACTCTATTCATTTTGGTTGCGAAACGAAAGATAGAATGCAAAGAAAAAAACAATGCTGAGTTTTATAACTACGACCCTTATGATAAATCTCTTATGGATAACTTTATATTTAGTTATAGGATATGTATATAGAGTTGTATTTGTATGGTAAATTAGTTAATTTAGGGGGTGTTATTGGTTTATTGATTTGTAAATCCACATAGAACATGTGAATCCATATTATTTATGAAATCAAAATACATGGATTTTGAAATAACATGTTTTATCTTTGAATTTGAATCCTTCTATTTTACACTATCAAATCCTTACAAATCCATTTAAAATGTACTACATATTTTAAAATCCAAAAACAAATCACTGAACGCGAATAACATAGGATTTTAGCTAGTATTTATAAATCATACAACCAATAACACATAATTTTGATAGCTATTTTAAAATCAATGATTGAATAACAT
>NW_006238919.1:6216374-6220970 GCF_000375325.1 Capsella rubella
AAGATCAGGATCAGTAGCTACTCACAAGTCAGGCAACGCCTATCCTAACTAATACTAATCACGTACGTAATTAAACCTCATCAACTACGTTAATAATCACGTACGTAATTAAACCTCAAGTACGGACTAAACTAATAGTCATTGTAAGAAAAACAAGTGCTTTAAGTTCCCCGGATCGATCGAGAGGATCATGTGTATTATAAAGATATGGACTCACATCAATGTTCAAGTGAACCGAATCAAATTTCGAAAATTTAAAGTAAAAATTACAATTTATTACATTTGAAAAGAAAACATTTTGAAAGGCTTGATCTATGATTAGAAAATAGATATAAACATACACTTTTAATCCATCAGTTATAATTAGTTATTAAGAAGGGAGAAAAAAAAGTTATATCTATTTTTATGTTCGTATGGAGTTGGAGCAAGGAACCAATGTGGGTGTGTGGGTGTAGCAACACTTGTTCTTGTTCTAATAGTAGTGTTGTTTAGATTGCTGCGATCAAGATTGAGCCCGAACCTGCCAAAGTACGAAAGAGGTTATTGATATGTCTCTTTAATCATGTTATCAACGTTAAGTCTAAGTAAAATCAATTTTTTTCGGTTTTTGTTGTTGCTAGGTATAATCATTATGGGAGCAATTCTTCTACTCGTTTTGTGATACTACTATGCATACAAGTATTTTTGCATATTACTTTGTTGTGAAATACTCTTGACAAATATTATTCATTCAACTTGTATAATTCTGGACGTTTTCTTATATAAGAGTCATTTCTTAACAAATTTTAAAGTTAGGATTTGCTTAAGAGACCATAAATGATTCGTATAAGACATTTAAGAATAATTCGTATAAGATAGGATCAATTGTGTTTGTTGCCCTATGTGTATGCTATGGAATTTAGAGTGAAATTGTCCACGACTGAGATGTGTACGTAAGTCCATCTTTTGGAGAATGTAGAAGGCACTGTCACGCTTTTGTGATTTAATAATGACATATAAGCCAAAAAAAAAAAAACTATATATTCTTCTTTTAGTATCACCTTACTTGTGACATAGCTGATGAATGATGATGCTTATATAAAAGAATGTCTGTCTCTTTTTTATTTAGTCAAACACCTTCATTTCAATTTCCTAAAACTAATTTATTCAATATCCAATTTTTTAAAAAACTGAAATATTTGAAAAGTTGGCTTCAAACTTTCAAAATATGATTTACCGACGGATTTCCAAAGAGTAATTTACCGACGGATTAGCGATTGATAGAAGCATTAGTAATTAGTTAATATAGTGATTCTTCTGTCGGATTTTTGAAGGAACTCGAGAACGGAGTCTCGAAAAAGTTCGCCATTACCAATGGCTTACTGAGAAATTTTTCAGGAAAATCTCCATCATTACTGACGGATTATCAACGGAATCCCGAAAAAGATTGTCATTACCGACAGTTTACAAAGAAACGTTTCAAGAAAATCTCCATCATTACCGAAGGATTACCGATGGAATCTCAAAAAAGTTTGTCATTACTGACGGTTAACCAGGAATCTTTCGAGAAAATCTCTGTAATTACGGACGGATTATCGACGGAACCTCGAAAAAGTCCTTCTTTATTGATATTTTACGGAGAAAAGTTTTGGGAAAAATCTCCGCTGAACCGACGAACTATCAAAATTTTAATTTTTAAAATAAAAATTAGCTTAATTATGTAAATTAAAATCGTAAATTATTTCTAAAAATGCTTAAATATTCAAATTTCTGAATTGAGAACGTTTGATGAATATATGAAAAACCAAAAACACGGAATAGTTCGTTAAACTAGAAATTGTTTCAAAAAATCTGAAATTCATAAAATCTAAGAAGACGAAGAAGATCTTCGACGGCATCTCACTCATGAACGCTGCTAGGTCCTCATCTCTCCCCTCTCTGCATCTCTTCTTTTGATCTCCACTTTTTGTTCTTCGATGCATTTCTTTCTCCAAAGCTGCAATATGTTCATCTTTCTCTTTCATACCTTGTTGGAACTCATGGGTGGATGCATATGTGAAACAAAATAAAAATTTACATTGTTTTATTATTTTGTTTGTAGATTTCTTAAATATTAAATAGTGAAAGTAATTTATAAATATGGATATTAGATACTCCTTCCATTCAGATTACTTGTAGTTCTATATAACTCACAAATATTAAGAAAACATTTAATTTTTTTCTGCTTTACTTTTAACTAATACACTACTGTGTTTTAAAAATATGGATAAGCTCTGAAGTATTTTCACTGATCTACATTGTAAATATGAAACAACAAGTAATATGGTACAAAACTTTTATTTTAAAACTACAAATATAATTAAATGGGTGAAATAATAGAAAATAAATAAATAGCAACTTATCAAAATGACATGTAAACATGAAAAAAAAATGTCATTGGCTTCTCAACTAATATAGAGAAAAATTAAGAGATTCACTTATCCCCAACCCAATAAAATTAACAACTCGTCAATTTTAAATTGATTTTGTACCATTGACATTAAACTCTGTTTAATATAAACAAAGACCAGAAATTAAATAACAAATTTAAAAAAAAAAAAATCACATGCACGTCAATAAAATATGTGTAGTTCTTCTACCTTACTGTGAAGCTTAGTGGGTAATACTAAAATAAGACTGTAAAGACTACTATTAGTTAATGAATCAAAAGTCAAGTTGTTGAGATTAACATTAATTCAATACTTGATTACTTCTACATCTCTATATAAACAACAATTCACGTTAGCATAAACACACCAAATTAACAAACTAAACTCACACAATGGATTTAGACACAGAAAACACTTTGACTGTGAGCGTCGCAACATTTTTTCTTCTTGCCATCCTATGGATAATAGTTCAGAGATCGAAACTGATCCAGCCTAAATATAAAAGAGGTATAAATTATTTAATTTTAATTAATATGAACGTATTATAAAAAAACCATTCATCAATAATACTCATTTCAATAGCTCTACTGTTTTGACAGGAATCACGATGGCATTAGTTCTTGTTTCCACTCTTATGGTACTATCCACAAAAGCATATACAGAGTGTGAATACTACACTGATATATTTCAACTAGGTATGTCTCCAATATTAAATATTCATAATTCTATTTGATTATCACACAATCACATACATTTTCTTGTGATGAAAATAGATACACTTGTCGTTTGTGCCATACTCGTCATATTGGTAACGAGAGCGTGTTTGGGAGAACGAATGTACAAACTAGGTATTTTTAAAAAAAATTATTTTTCCTTTTAATTTCATTGATATCTAATCAAAATTACGAAGTCATAAGAAACTTTTGAAAAACAAATTATTACATAAGATATTACATATAATTATTACAAATTCTGCCATACTCGTCAGCTCATTTTCTTGTTTGTTTTCTATTATTATGATTAGTCATATATGATATCATCCACATTTAATAATTAAAAAGAGTATAGCTAACTATTAACACGTACGTATATATATAACAGAACTTAGCAATACTATGTTTTGGTTTTAATAAGACAATGTAATTTGTAGGAATAATGATACCGGTCGTAGCAACTACCATGCTCGTGTTTGTGGCACTTTTTGCGAGAGGTAAAATAAACTACACACGAATACTTTTGCATATTTGAGTTTTTGTGTGATTCTGAAACGTAGTCTTATTCCAAATTATTGATCTTTCTTCCTCATTTCCTAAAATGAATAGAGACGAGACAACCTTCTTCCATGTCGTCCATGCCAGTGCATATGTCAATGCCTATGGAACCATTGGTGAATAATTTGATTGCAGGCAAATCATTTTACATTAAAAAGATAGGATCCAAACTGAGCTTTCTTGTGTTCACTGTCTTATGTGTTTGTTTTGGAGTTTAGATCGGAATGTTTCTAAGACTGATATGTTTACGTACGCACATCGTTAAGTTTTGTACGTATATATGAATTATTTGTGGCTAGACAGTATTTGCTTTGTTTTATCTATTAATGTAAGACTTTCAAGAATGTTTGAACAATAAAAACATTTCGACACGAAACTTAATAACAAAGTTATTTTTATTGATCAGTGTATACAAAATTAATGACTAGGATTCTTTTTTTCTTTTGTTCAACTAATCACTAGGAGTTTTTGTTTTTTTTTTTTTGTTTTTTTTGTCATCAACATATAATTCGATGGCAATCAAAAAGAACAATGTTTACAAACTTGATAAGATGCGGATACACACGAGCTTTGCGGAATCCGCTTATACATTTGTATTTCTAACAATAAGAGACAAAGAAAATGATGAGAATTATTTTCTATCGATTTTAATGTACTCCAGATAATCACTAAAAATTTATAACTTTATAAGTAATTACGTATGACCACATATTTAGGAGATATAATATAAATTAACTAATTTACAACTCGTCAATTTTAGATTGATCTTGTTACAGTTGTGTTACCATTGACATTGAGAACGAAGACAAGAAGTTAAATAAATCTCATAAAACTTTCACATACAACGTCAATAACATGTGTTTTGTTGTTCTAGTTTACTGAAGTGTAGTAAAATAATCAAATTAAGACTCTACGAC
>NW_006238919.1:6223482-6233747 GCF_000375325.1 Capsella rubella
CAAGAGAGACGTAATAATTATATAGTAAAGACAAAAAAAAAAAACAACACCATTTGGAGATTCAAAGTAAGTTTCATATATGAAAGAACTTATGCAAAAATTTATATCAAGATTTGAATTTTATACTGGGTAAAATATTCATGTACATGTTAATGCTAAAAGCCTAAAACACACACACACACACACAAAGTTTTTATTCTTTACATCTGACTTAGATTAATGAATAAGAGTTTTACAAGTTATGTAAAAGCCAAATAGGTACTGTTTCTGTATTTTTTTGTATACTTTAAATTTAACATATGCTATTTTGAACTTTAATTAATTTGATAGATAGATATCTTATTATTTATATTTTTGTTTAAACACAAATATCAACATATAACATTTAAAAGATAATGGAAAAAAAAACTTTGATTTCGAAATAGAAAGATGAACTGTAACTTCAAAACTTCAAATATGAAAATAACACTCTCTACTTTTTGGAGTAAAAAAAAAATGAAATTCTTTAAGAGAAAATAAAATAGCCTCAAGAACTTTAACTTTATATGTAACTTCTGTTTGGTTTGGAATTGGATTACCAAAAAACTCACACTCTCATTGTAAATTACTGAGAGCACAAGCAACAAAGCAGAGGAGAGAAACAGAGATGCAAGAAACCCCCAGCAAAATCCTCCTCTTGCTTCTCCTCTTCTTTCTAATTCTCTCACCTTCCACACAAAACCCACAAGAACAAGACATATACTACTGTGGTAACACTCCAATCCCAAACCCATCTAATCTCATAACCTGCAGATCTGGAAAACTCTACTTCAAAACCTCAACTGGTCTTCTCTCTCATGTCTCCAAAACAGAGGAAGTGAAATTGAGAGCAAGGGTTTCTATAGAAGTCGAAGGTCACATACCTGATTTATGCATCTCCTGTGAGAGACCTGATGGTAACTGTGGTGTTGCTCTAAGATGTCTCTGTCATCCTAAAGAGTGCAGTTAAGTCTTGACTTTATTACAATGGAGATTATCTCTCTGTGTTATTGATGTTTTGTTTTACTCTGTTTCTTTGCAGAGAATAAAGTTGTAAACTTTGGAATAAAGTCTCAAGCTTTATCTGGTAAAACACAGCTTGTTCTACTTATGTCAATGGGTTTGTTTCTCATCTGGTTTTGAATTTGTAAATTTCACTCATATAGCTTCTAAATTAGATACTTTGATACAAATTTGTGTGTTGTGTTTCCTTATGGAACACAAGTTTGGATATAATCTATGGTTGTTGTTTGTTTCAATGTCTGGTGCTTGGAAAGGAGTTATATACATCTGGTGTTGTAATAGAGATGAATGATAATATGATTTTGAGTTTATCATGGTTACATACAACTCTGGTTTCTCCTTTGGTGGATTATGATTGTTTTGTTATGTTTATGAAGTTCATACGAAAGCATAAACCTAACTGAACCAGTTCAGTTCCTTGAGTGGCTAGAATACTAAAACAGGCAATTTAAAGTGGATATTAAGAGGTGGAAGCTGTTGTGTTGGAGGGTACAGATGTGCAGAAGCAGAACCAAGAACTAGAGTAAGAGAGAGTTAGTTTTGATCTCTAAAGGAGGTAGCTTTGTTCTTCATATTTTCTTCCACTAGTCTTAGGATCCGAGTAGCAGGTCTTTGTAAGGGAGTGTGTGATTTTTGTTATTGTGTTTACGCCAAATCCCATAGACTATAACGTGTGAGGAAAAGATTAGTAGACCACGCTAAGATTTGGGTAAACATAGCTGATAATTCAAGTCCATGACTTGCTAGTCGGACTTGTTTGTGTAGAGGGAGGAGCAGTAACATAGTCTGAGAGAAATGGGGAGGTGAAAGATGTGGTTGTGCCATTCGTTGTGAAAACGCTATAAGAGACATATGTTATCAACTTGGAGACCCCAATTGATCAATCTGTCTGAGTAGGGTGTTGATTTGGTGCAAAAGACCACACCAAAGTCCCTGTTTTTACTAGATGGTTGTCACCTTGTTGGCTTGTAGCCCCTTAACAAAGACGTAAAGACCAATAGAACCGTATTCGTCATTGTTTCATCTAACTCCTTTAACTTCGCGCTTTGGCTTGAGTGAATGGGACCTTATTCTAGTTATGAATTATGCATCCATGTTCTTACTTTCTTTGCCATTCTCTATAGGTCTATAAACATCGATTGTAAACTTAACCAGGATAGACAGTCCTACACGCCATATACATATAGTTTCTTTTAGAGTAAGGTAAAATGAGCTTCAAATCCAGTAGCAGGGAGATTGCGATAACCTCATCGCGCAATAGACGCTAGAGAGCTTAGATTAAAGGAGATCGCCGCGGATGGATGTACCAAATGTGAATACATACAAGCTAAGTTTCAAAGTCTTGTGGAAGTCTAAGAATAATGTGACTAAGGAAAGACTTATCTCCTCAGATCTCCCCCATGAAAAGATATTTCTCACTACAAGAGTATAACTAATACATAAAGACAAAATTGATATTTGAAAAGGTAAAGTATATTATTATTCAAACACTTCTTCAAATATTACATTTTCCTTTGTGACACTTTGACCAATATAATTTGGTTTGCTTTTGTTTGGAAATAATATTGTTTTATGAAAAGTAAGCCTCTATGTTTGAATGGTCTCTTTATTGAACTTCCACGAAATAACACTTAGTAAAGGAACACTAGGGATTTAGTAAATATGATATGGTCATTGTCTCTACATGAGTCCCCTTTTGATCAATCTTTCTTTCCTCGAACCTCAGTTTCCTCATTGTACGTATAATTCTTCCCATGTGAATCCCTAACAACGTACAAAAACATATACTTGAAAATTGAAATAAAGCAACTATGTATGAGTGCTAATTCGTACCAAGAACTCTCATGTGAAGTATAAATGTCATAACATGGAATGGTACAGAAGTAAGCCTTTCGAATTAGTTTATCACATCGCGAAAATGATTGTATGGAGCGGTCTAGTTCGTTTTAACGATCATATATATCGCTAAATAACAAAGGCGCAATGAACAAAAGAGATCTACCTTGAATTGGTATTTGGAGGGGTAGGACCACCACATTTGATCTTACAACGTTCAAAGCAATTTCCATCAAAATCGTTGCAATCACGAGAACAATACCGAAAGCAAGCTATCCAAGTCCTTCTATGTCCATGACCATGAATATGTCTAGCTTCTCCTCCTCCTATTGCAGCAATTACAACCAACATTATCACCATTATCACATTCCATTTTGCCATTCTCTTTTTCGTTTACCTTTACCTGATGAATCGTAACGTTCTATTTATAAGCTGTGTACTACATCTCTATATAAAGTTAGTTTGCAAGTGATCAATCTGAATTGGTTTAGTAACAAATTTGGATTTTGACTACATATTAAATGATTTTTAATTCTGTTTACCTTTTTTTTTCTTTACAAAAGATTCCAAGTTAATAAGGTCAAACCTTAAATCAGTCAAGAGTATAAATTGGTAATCAGTTTAGTATTATTCTATATTCTGGTCTTCTTCTATCTATGGTTTTTTTTATCTATTACGTTTTGAATATTTTGGTTTTTCACGACACTGAAATTTTTGTTTTGTTACACCTTGATGAACTGTAATTTAATTTTGTTTATACAAATGACTTTTTTTTTATTTGTTTTTTTTATGGGCGAAATATTTTTTCTTTTGTCAACTTACTAATGGTTAAACTAGAGTATTTTCTACATATTATATTATTACTATATCTTTCTATTAAATATTTTTAAGTTTAAGTCAATGTACTTGTACGTTTATATTGTACAAAACATAAGGTTTAAATGGTAAATGAGGAATATGACTGTACCTGGCTTATTTTTTACATTTTAAAATGGTAATATTGATTAATTAGTTTAGCTTAATTTTTGTTACTTTTTCCAAAATAAATTAACAAAATTGAATTATTTCCATTTTCTATTTTGAATTATTAAAATTATGTGAGTAATTAATATAAAAGCTTTGTCAAAATATTATTAAGAAAAATAATTTTAAAAAAGCATTATAGTATAGTACAAAATTAAGCACTATTGGTGTAATTTTTGATATCCAAAATTTTCGCTATTATCTGAATTTTTACCCGAATGAATATACACATGTTATCGGCTGTTGAAAAAGCCGTTGAATCTAGCTGAATTTAGTTGTATGCAAATGGTAACTGTGGAATTGATGAATCTCGTTGAATATATTTATAATGTTATCATTTACGCCCTACAATAATGTTTTTTATACAAATTACACTATAATAACCCTATTTTGTATATATACTCAAATACAAAAATTAATTTTCTTTTAGTTGTAAGGTTAATTAAAGAGTAACAATTTTTGCACTAAATTTTTTGAAAACCATCTTTTAAAAGAAGTACACTTGTACATGAAACAAAATTTAGAAAACCCCACCACGTGTTTGATAAACCGAAGGTTGTGAACCATATGTTTTTAAGCAAGTCTTAAAAATTTTCGTTTTAACTTCTTACTGCGCATGTATTAAAACCACACGCTTCAACCAATTATTTCATCTACCATTAGATTAATTACTAGAAACTAGGGATACTAAAATGAGTAAACCGATTCAATATCCAAAAAAATTATGTTACCAATCAAATAAAACTCATACTATAATCGGAAATGATTGATCATAAGGGCATCTTTAATGGAGTTATCTTAGCTAAATCGAACAAATAAGTGATACACATATTCAAAAATGTAATTGACCTACAACTTCAGAATATATACAAAGTTGTTGTTTACTATATGTAGTATATGTGTCCATTATGGTCTGCGCATGCACTCACATATTGACGATCGTGTCAAAGTAAAAAAAGGTGAGCTAACCCTTGTTATTATTCGTGGACATATACATTCCACATAAGACAAATGAGACTTTAGGCCTATTACTTCAAATGTCTTATATTATATATATTTTATCAAAACATATACATTTAAAAAAAAAAAACATATACATTTTCGTAAGAAAATTTATATCATTTGAAAGAAAAAAAATCCACTACTATAGTAATACCAATGAAATTAAGAACAAATCTATGGACGTGATAAGCCAACAATATAATACAAAACCATGGTAAAAAAGAACTATGAAGATTAATATCGCTTTCACGTAAACTAACAATATAATATATTTTGATAAACAGTATTATTATTTTACATTTTATAGTTTCTTTTTACTTTCAAACTAAAGCTTTCAGAATAATAAAATAAAATTTATAGAAATTACATGGAAGGTGGTAGGTGAAGGATTACACCAAATTACAAAACGTCAAGACTCATTTTACAAAAAAATACAAAACTTATTCTCGTGTGTATATATATAAGACCATCTCACTTCTCCCTTTTCTCTCAGCTTTGAGCTTCTCTCTCAACGAAAGAACTCAAGCTTCTCAAACTCTATAAATCTTTCAATACGCCGCCGTTTTTGATTTTTGTCATACCATCATTACTAAACCATGCAAGCAGCTACGTCGTCGTGTGATCTCAAGTTCCGATCATCTCTTCCGACAGCTAAAAACCAACGTTTCACCCACGCGGTTCCAAAGCGCGTGGCTGTTACGTGCGGTTATAAGTCGGAGTCTTTTAGTTTCCCTAACGGCGTCTCCGTGAGTCGATCTGATTGGCAAAGCTCATGTGCTATTTTGTCTAGCAAAGTTGCTTCCGTTGAAAGTTCCGGCGGTTTAGCCGATAAAATCGCCGCCGTTAATGGTCACACGAACGGCTCCGTCAATCTTGGTATTGTTCCGGTTGAGTCGACTAATGTGAAATTAGCTCCGGTTCAGCCTTTGACGATTACTGATTTATCTCCGGCACCGTTGCATGGTTCTAGTCTCCGTGTAGCTTACCAAGGAGTTCCCGGCGCGTACTCGGAAGCAGCCGCCGGAAAAGCTTATCCGAACTGTGACGCCATTCCTTGTGACCAGTTCGACGTTGCTTTTCAGGCGGTGGAGCTTTGGATCGCTGATAGAGCTGTGCTTCCGGTGGAGAACTCACTCGGTGGTTCGATACATCGGAACTACGATCTTCTCCTCCGTCACCGTCTCCACATCGTCGGGGAAGTTCAAATTCCCGTTCACCATTGCCTCCTCGCACTCCCAGGAGTCAGGACAGCTTGCGTCTCGCGGGTGATTTCTCACCCGCAAGCCTTGGCTCAGACAGAACACTCCCTAGACGTCCTTACACCACACGCGGCGCGTGAAGCTTTCCACGACACAGCTGCAGCTGCAGAATACATCGCAGCTAACAACCTCCACGACACGGCAGCTGTTGCAAGCGCACGCGCTGCCGAGCTCTACAATCTCCAGATATTAGCAGACGGGATCCAAGACGATCCCGGGAACGTCACGCGCTTCCTAATGCTAGCGCGTGAGCCTATCATCCCACGCACGGACCGGCCTTTCAAGACGAGCATAGTCTTTGCTGCACAAGAACACAAAGGAACAAGCGTTCTCTTCAAAGTCCTCTCAGCCTTTGCTTTCAGAGACATTAGCCTGACCAAGATCGAGTCCCGGCCGCACCACAACCGTCCCCTCAGGGTCGTTGGCGACGGGAGCTTTGGCACGGCCAAGAACTTTGAGTATATGTTTTACGTAGATTTTGAAGCGTCGATGGCGGAGCCGCGTGCACAGAACGCGCTATCGGAGGTTCAAGAGTACACGTCGTTCTTAAGAGTGCTGGGAAGTTACCCCATGGATATGACACCATGGTCCATGACATCCACCGAAGAAGCATGACCCCATCGCCTAAAACAAAACCAATAAATTTATTGAATTATTATGTTTTTATTTTTTGGGTTGTTGTGAAAAAATGTACTAGTATATACTAAAATTAAATCGTAAATGTAGAGCTCGTTACTCACGTGGTGATTAGGAGAAAACAAATTGTTTTATTTGTCTGTTACTATAATACAAGATCTCTCTTACTTAATGGAGAAAACAAATTTTATTGAAGAGTTCCTTAATTTTATTTTGTAACACTCGTTTTTTAATCAAGAAAATCAAAGAATTAATGCATTTTAGAAAATCTGATTACATGTTCTTATTTTTGTTTAACCAACGTTATTAGTATTTAGTAATTAGTATATGTTGATTTTTCTAATTATGTTTTAATCATTAGGAATTTGAGATATATTAATTGAAGGCTTCATACCATTTAAAATTTGTTTATTTATCATTATATTTTACTATATTTTTTCTGTGAAGACTTCATCTACATGCATGCCAGTTCACTGTTGACCAAAGTTCTTACTAAACTAAGTTCAACAACTATATATATAAACGTGAAACAATCTCTACATGACCAAAAAGTCTAATGACCAACCAAGGTGAATGCGAAGAAAAGTTTGAATGATCAACTCTGCTAACGAAAGACCCAAAGTTCTATTAACTATTCATAAAATATATAAGCTAGCCTCCATTATATGTAAGTTAAAAGATATCATTATAGAATATTCAGTGAAATATTCAAGAGAGTTGCTCGAGAAAAGTCAAGGTCACGTGTGTGAACCCAAGTGTTCAACGTTTGTTTGTCTAAAACAAATCAACGAGTTTCGTCGTCTGATATTTCTAGGTAAGTCACAAGGAAATTGGCAATATATATAATTTTCAAGAAACCTACCTGTTCTAATATTGTAATACCCACATGCATTTTATATTTCCACCTCTAGTTCTTGGTGAGTAACGAGAGTGTACTAACTCTTCGAATGGCGAAACTTGAATTTTCTAATTCATTTTTTAGTTACAACTGTATGGAAATGTAACTCGGAAGCTATGAACAGAGGCGATCATTTCGAATGATCTAGCTAGAGAGACTTGAAATAAAAGAAATACAATAATTAAAAACAAGGTTCTATTACAAACAGATTTGGGACCAGTGAAACATTGTAGTCTGTTGCAGTTTTTATAAATCTTTATTTAGATATAGTATTATTATTTTTTTTTTGGAGAAAAATAACAATAGTCGAAAACAATGACTTGTGCTAACTTTATAGAAAGTTAGGTCTGGCTATAAAAACTTGTTACAGATCCGTATGAATTCACAGTCTAGCTAACCATATAAAGAGTCTTCCACCAAACATTTTTGTTAATTACCAACTAGGAGGATTTTAAACAAAACTCCAAACTAAACATCTAAAATGTATTTTAAAAAAGACTAGTTAATGTACTAACCAAAACGAGATTATATATAACATCTACGATCACGAATTTACCTGAAACATTAACTAGGATATTATCTTTAAAAATGTTATTTTATAACAGTCAAGAAACTATTTTCAGGTGGGAGAACGATTATATGATGATGGTAGGAGAGAAAAGAAAAACTTATTTGGGGTTTGGTGGGAGATGAATCAATGGTCGGAGATGAATTAATCAATGGTCCAAAATATTTGAAAGATTTAATATATAAATCTTAACATCACCATGTTGTCATTTTTGATCATATAAATAAATATTTGGCAGTGTTTTTATGATCACAAAAATTACACGTACATTATTATTATTTCCCCATAATTTAGCGTTACGCAGACATAAGAAGTGGCGTGTATGAATCAGACGGGTGTGGTAGTTATATTTTGTCTCGTTGCATTTCTTTTGCCATCTCATAATAAGTCATTTTCATTAGCTAAGCAAAATAGATCAGTTTATAGATTATAGATTTTTAAACATGGAATATATAGTTATCATTTACTATTTTATTCCTCTGTTGTAATTTCGAAAAAAAGTTATAATTTTATTTAGGAGAAGTAAAGAAGAATGGCGAAATGAGAAGTGAGGAGGAGGTAGGTGGGAGAGATCTTTTTGTATAGGAGTGGGTAGGTGGCGACGAAGGGAGCCATCAGCCATGCATTTTAGGATTTGCCTCGTTGTCCATATTTGTTTTTGTTTTTTGAATAAAAGTATAAAAAATTCGTTATCAAATAAACAAATAAGAGTGATGTACAAAATAAACAAAATTAATCTGCATACAAAATTAAAATATATAACCATAAATTTATTTAATTAATTCTCTCTGTTCTTATTCAATTAATACCAAAAATATATTTAATATAGCCTAACAAATAAAATAATGAGATAAACAAGTTTTAATATCAATCAATAGTACAAAAATAAAATTGATTTTGCAATAAATTAGGTCATGTTTCTGGTTAAAAATAACTATTCCTTAGTAAAAATGCAAGAATCACTAGAAAGAATCAACAAAATATGAAAACGTCGAACACTTAAAAAGAATAGACATGGTGTTTGCTTTTTTCTCAATAGGGGTTGACGTAGTTTTGATCAATTCTACAAAAAAAAAAAAAACTAAATCATGTTAACCAAAAACAAATCTTTGTTTGGAACAGACCAAAATTGAATTATATATTGACATGATATAGACATTTCATACGTTATACGTTAGCTAAAAAATTACCAAAACAGGTTTGAACATTTAGTTTTCCAGAAAATTGCAAGATCATTTCACCATATTTTTCTCATCTTCGAGAAGTTAAATGTCTTTGATCAAATCTCTCTTCAAAGTTTAAACTTTTGTTTTTGCAAACACTCTTCTTGTTTTGTAAGATTTTCAAGTTTTTTCTCTAAACAATACATATGTGAGGCATATGAGTTGAGTTATTATATATAAATGACTTCAAGTGCATATTTTGGCCGTTGATCAAAGAATATAAATATTTAGTTTATTTAGTTTGATTTCCTTTTAAATTAAATTAATAATCATTATTAAAAACATAAATATAAGCATCTTAATTTTATTCTTATCACTTCTATCGAAATACAAAATAATACTTTTTTTTTGTTTTAAGAATTTGAAAAGACACCTAATACATAAATGAATGAATTTATACTAGTGGAGCTACGGTCGACCGAGTGACCCTTTAAGTTTGGGAAGTTTTACGCAAGACTTGAGTCCGACGGCAGGTTTTAGGCCTTATAAAAATATTTAAGGTGACTATTAAAATCATGACAGATTTAGAATACGTAATAATGAGAAAAATATGTCGTGGACGATGATGTTTATAAACTCAATATTATACTGAGAAAAATATGTCATGTACGATGATTTTCAAATAAATTGGTAAGTTTTGTATTATCAATTAAAACGCCATTAAAAAAGATAATTTTATTTTTTATTTTTAAAATTGTTTCTTTGCATGATAAAGGGTTGTTTTTAGCAAAACATCTAAGAATCAGAAGATAACTAATAAACATTTATGAAAAATGAAG
>NW_006238919.1:6233915-6241612 GCF_000375325.1 Capsella rubella
TATGGATGGATCGTGCCAGGCCTAATAGTAAATTTAAATTACTGACTTGCCATGCACATCCTTGTAACACAAATCTACCATTATTCAACTCAAGATCTTAAGCATGATTGATTGAGCTTATATTGATATCTCGAACACAAATTTTTACAGGCTTTTGAGTTAGGCTTCTCACAAGTAATTACTTGGGCTGTTTAGATTATAGCTCAGCCCATGAAAGTCCATAGACAACATTGCGCAATTTAAGGTGAACACACAACAAACAAAAGAGAGATTCATGCGCAAATGATGGGAAAGAAAAGAATGGACCATGCGACCAACAAACAAACAAAGCATTCTTATGGTCATAACTACTTCTTTCTTTCATCTTTTTTTTGCTTTAATCTCAATGTCTTAACCTCTTAATTGATTGGTTTATGAAAAACAGAGCAAGTAAAAAGAGACATTGATAGAATTTACAAACTCATAATAACCCCTAATTACTTTTGTCATATCTAAAACACAGACTTCTACATCAAGCTTTTTTCTTTTTTTACTTTTGACAAACCTTGTAGATCAAGCTAGGGTTATATTTTCTTCTTATTTTCACCTTCCATTTTTCTTGTTTTGACCGGTTTCAACTTATAACCATATAATATGTTGTACTATTAAGCTATCATTAAAAATTAATTATACAAAAATTTGATATACAATCATAATATTCCATCGTTTATAATACAATATTTTGGCTGTCAAAAAAAAAATCATAGTTTATAAATTTTTTAAATTAGTTATATGTACAAGTTACAATGCAATTTATTTAACTTTTATAGGTTTAGATTTTATTTTTATTTTGACATCTATAGGTTTAGTGATTTATAGTTCACTCTTTTTCTAGTTTTCGTCATTTATAGTTCACTCTATGGTATATATTAGCAGCAATCAATTTACACTTTTGGTCTTCTTCTCCTTAATCAACTTATTAAAACATTTTTGCCATTACTAAACGATTTGTTAATTATTGTTGGAAGTAATTTATTATTTGGGGAAATTGCAAGTCAAATACAGATTTTTTAAAAACCATGATGATATAAGTTTGGAGTGCATGCTTGAGATAAGGACATATATACTATGACTAGAACAAAAATTCTTATTGTTTAAAATAAAAAATTATAACTCTATTGGTTAAATCATTTAAAATTTATACTCTAGATATTTTTTCAATATTCTATAAGTATATGTAAAAATAATCATATGAAAACCCCTTTTTTATTGGCCAAGAGTACTTTAACTTAGGTAAAACTCTTTTGTATTACCTTCCCATTTGTTTCTAATGATATTTACAAGTTAGCAAAAATAAAACACTGATTGCTTTTGTGATAAATACTAATTACTGTTAATTAATTAATTGTTTCGCTAAATTTGTGTTAGCAAATGTGAGAAAAGAAATAAAGAAAAAGCAAGCTTTCATTGTGCCGCCCGTAATCATTTGAATTCTCTCCATAGGATCCAACGTCCACTATTCCTTTATGATTTCTTCTTTTTAATTTTTGAGGAAATGAAATAAACATCCCCACCACTTTCAAAATAAAACAAGAACAACTTATAAACAAACACATTATATTTCAATAATATCGTTGTTTAGTTTGTGCTTCGAGTGGCACAACAACAATTTTATAGTCGTTAGAAATAGTTTCACCTAACACTTAAAATTACATATATATAATATATTCAAAAGTCATACATGTGTATTTATATATTCCAAAGTCACATATATGTGAACTAAAATACGATGATGAAAGCAAAATATACAAAAATATCATATGAAGATAAAAAATAATAAAGGAATGAATTGTTTTAGGGCATATGATGCTGCTTAGTGAGGTATCAGGTGGGGTGACGTACGACTAGAAATTTCATTAGCATGACTTCCATGGATGTTCGCCACGTGTTATCTTTAATATTTTTAAAGGTCAACCATCTCATAATCTACAATAAGAGGAGTGAGAATTACGTTTTGACAACGATACACTATTAAAACCATGTGTGATTACAATTCACAACCATAAAAAAGTAATGTACACTTACTCTACCATTATATCCATACATATATGTCCGGCAAAGATATTTATTTTATTTTTTTTTAAATTTAATGTTAAATTATATTCAAAAGAAAAATGGGTTCGGTTTTACTACGAGAGATTTATAAAACTTTTTAGAAAATCAAAAAATCAGTTGAAAGATTGAGAGAGTCCGGCAAAGATATTAAAACGTAAGAGTTGGTAATTTCATTGAACAATAACATCGTTATTGGATATTTTTGTGTGTGCACATATGGTAGGCCATTTGAGCGATGAGGACTGAGGAGTATGTAATTTGGTTGCTTACGACCGGTAACATTAGTTCTTGGAAGGATGTATAAAATAGAGGTATTTTCCCTAAATTCTTCTGTACATACAAAAAAAAATACGGATCTGAACTTTTTTGATAACTCAGAGTAAATTTGCAGATTTATGGAAAAGTCGAAAACTATTTTTTGGGAAAAATACAACTCACATATAAATATTATTTCTGGATATGTAAATAGACCGAAAACAAAACTTAATCATGTGGCCACATATTAAATGAGAAACAATTACGCAAAGAATTAATCCTTGACCTAAATCAATATGACGATTCTTACACCAGATGAGAAACAATTTGGTGTTTTTGGGACCTTGTAAAAAGGGGTAAAGAGATTGTATAAGGTTTCCTCTTATGTCTTTGAATATTTCTTTCATGGAAAAATAAAATAAACTATTCACAAGTTTTACAATTTTTTGTCAAACCATCTTATGAAAGACACTAATAAATTAATAGTAAACAATACATCCCGATAAATGAAATATTAAAAATAAGATTCTGACGTTTGAAGGAAATGAAAAAAAAAACTGAATAAATAAGCAAAAGGCAAGTGAACCAACACTTGGTTTTCTCTAGACACGTCTCTCTATCTCCATCTTCTCCTACCCGTTATAAAAAAAAAACAAATACACACAAAAGTGCAAAAGGGCAGCTAATCAACAACTCTTGATCTTTTCTCTCAACACAAATCTCTCTTCTCTCTTCTCTCTCTCTCACTCACTCACTCTCTCTAGCTATCCCATCTTTGAAGTTACGACATCCAAGACCTCATCATCCCAAAGTTCTTGTGTTCTGGTTCGAAAATGGTGTGATCAAATGAACAAGTACAACATCATCCGAGGATTGATCACTTTGTCCCTTCAGGTTCTAAACTTCTAATTCAGGTTAGTAACAAGTTCTCTACCTCTACTCTCACTTCTTAATATAGTTTGAATCCTCCATGTCTTGTTATCGAGTTCTGATCTTGCTATCAGAAATGCTTAATATTTTTATGTGAAAATATTAATTAGTCAACCAAATTATAGAAAGATATAGAGAGATCTATCTCTTCTTCAATGGATTTCATATTATAATTATTATTAATCACAATGTGGTCTTCTCACGCAATATAATTTATGAACGTCACCATATTGTTTTTTTAATATATATATTTCTATGTAAAATTCAAAATGGATTTTTTTGGTTTTATTTTGTAAATAACCTTTTTTTTTTGGTCACAATTTTGAGAAAATGAGTATTGATGAAACCGTGTATTTTTCAGTAATTACTATAGAGTACAAATCTTGTGGAAGATAGAAGTAATAAATCAACTCAACAGAAAGAAAAAAAAACAATAAAAGAAGAAGAATTAAAAGGTGAAGAAGATGCCACAAGAAGTAATGAGAGGATTAAAGGGTTTGGTGGTGTCGTCAACAAGCAATGGAGATTATGAGCTTGCACAACGAAAAGCTGAAGAAACTGGTTTGTCTCATCATCATCATCATCATTCTTTTATTTTTTTTAACTATGAAAATAAATATAAAGTAAAGAAGAAGAAAAAAAGATGGACCATATTGTTAAGTTAAATTAGCTTTGTTGATTCAAAATTAAAATTACGTTTGGGTTTGAATTTTTTTAAAAAGTTGTTTAGAAGAAATTTGCTTTATGTAAATTGGCTTTCATTAGAGGGTAACCCACCACAACGGCACAACTATTATTACTTTTTATGTTTGGTGGATACACATTTAGTTACGACTAATTTTTTTTTTTTCTATGCATACATTTAAATATTCTATAGTTTAAAAAAAATATTCTAGAGTCTCCCAATTTTTTATTCCTACTAATTGTTTTTAATATTAAAAGTACCAAAACAATAAAAACAATTTATAAGAAAAAATAAGCTATCAAAATCAAAGATTAATTAGAATTAAGGTTTTGGATTTTGGGTTAAACACGGTTTAAGTTTTTTTTTTTTTTTGATTTTTGTAGGGGAAACATGCCCCTAAATAAGAACAAATTTTTTTTGGTTAAAAGGTTCGGTTTTGGATAAAAAAAATATCTTAATCAATGTCATTTCATTTTTAGTATATATTTACTTCAAAAAACATAGAATTTTATTGAATATTTTTTTTGTTTTTTCTGGTATTAATAAACTTTTGGATTTGGTATAAAATTTTCAGTGACATTGTAGTTAAATGGGAAATTTGGTTTTGGTTTTGTTTGGTTTGCTTTCGTAAAATATAATAATGAAATGTGACTGCTCTTTGTTCAAAAAAAGAAAAGAAATGTGGACTGCTCTTTTGAAGTCCATTAAGGTAGATAGTGGGCTTTTAATCAATATTGAGCCCAATTAAGTTCCCGCGTTAAGTTATACTTCTTTCGATATTTTCAAATAATAAATGTGTTTCTATCAAAAAAAATTCATAAGCTTTGAGAAGGTACCAAGCGGTGGCATGGTTGAGACAGATGGACCAAGGCGCGGTGGAGACTCTACCGGAAAAACCATCGGAAGACGAGTTCTCCGTCGCCCTCCGCAACGGCCTCATTCTCTGCAACGTCCTCAACAAAGTCAATCCCGGTTCCGTTCTCAAGGTCCGATTCCTAATGGATTAAGAGCTTTTTAGTGATCGATTTAACTTTGATTTTACTACAATTTCGTATAATTTCTGAATTTGTGATTTTTGTATCAGGTGGTTGAGAATCCGATTACTCCAGCTATTCAGTACGCCGAGGGAGCTGCTCAATCCGCAATTCAATATTTTGAGAACATGAGAAATTTTCTTAAAGCTGTAGAGGATATGCAGCTTTTAACATTTGGAGCTTCTGATCTCGAAAAGGTTCTTAATTTATGTTCTGCCAATGTTTCGAAAGTCAAATCGAGAGTACGCATATGTTATGTTCGATGAAATTCCTGAGAGAATGATTAGGTGATGATGCATTTCATAAGCTGTTTAGGATATGAAAGATTGAAACTTTTTAATTTTTTATTTTGCAGGGAGGATCGTCGAACAAAGTAGTAGATTGCATTTTGTGTTTGAAAGGTTTTTACGAGTGGAAACAAGCGGGTGGAGTTGGAGTATGGAGGTATGGAGGGACTGTGAGGATAGTTTCTTTCAATCCAAAAGGCAGCTCTCCGAGGCAGTATGGGATTGGTAGTGGAAGCACCACCGATGAGTCTGTATCTTTGGATGAATCTGAGTCTTCTCAGTATGATCAGCTTTTGGATTTTCTTCACCTTTCTAATGAGATCTCTACTGAGGAAACCGAAACTGCAGTCTCCATGGCTTTTCTTTTTGATCATTTCGCGCTTCAGCTTCTACAGGCTTATATCAAAGAGAGTGATGGGTCAAACGATCTGCCTTTAAATGAAATGGTAGGTAAGACATGCTTGAGTAAATTTTGGTTGCTCTGTATTTAGTGATGCAAGAATGATACATATTCATGTTGAGTACTTTTTTATCAAGATTGTTAGGATAATCTTTGTTTTACTTTTTAATTACATATATAGGTGATCGATACCTTGCTTAACAGGGTAGTAAAGGATTTCTCTGCAATACTAGTATCTCAGGGGACTCAGGTACTACTCGCTCTGCGTATACTTCATGGAACTTTTTTCTAATGTTAAGACAATTCTCTGGGGGTTTATTATTAGTTTCTGGTATATTTGCAGCTGGGTTCGTTTTTAAAGAAGATACTAAAATGTAATAACGGGGATCTATCAAGGTCGGGTTTTCGAGAAGCAGTTTTCAGATATCTTCAGCACAGAAAAGATCTGGTGACAAAGGAGTTTTCAAAATTTTGTAAATGTGGCGGAAAGCTTGAGTTTATTAGACCAAGCAATCGCGAGTTTTCTCCTGGTCACGCAGATGCTATTGGTGTTCAGCAGGAAGAGCTGGAGGTTAGAATTTACTAAGTTTTCTGGCTTTTGAACATTCCCAATTGGTTAACTCTTGAATGGTGAAAGCTGCGTGAGAATCTTGAATTTATGGAATGGATTTCTTTCTTTGATGAACTCCTGTAGGAAGTAAAATCAAATTTTGTGGAAACAAGAAGCCAAGTTATACAAATGCAGTCACAGTGGGAAGAAGAGATTCAAAGGATAGGTAATGAATCTTCACTTACCCAACTTTTCTCTTCTTGGTAATTAAAGATTACGTGGTAAATCTCAATCACTCTCTCTATTGCAGTCCATCACGTTAAAGCCATGGAAGTTACATCTTCTTCTTACCACAAGGTTCTGGAGGAAAATCGCTTACTTTACAACGAGGTCCAAGATCTCAAAGGTACCACTTACTACATTCTTGCTTTTGATGTTTAGTAGGTTTGAGTGTATGGACTTATGTTTTCGATGTACTGTAGGGACCATTAGAGTCTACTGCAGAGTCAGACCTTTCTTACAAGAACAAAAAGATATGCAATCAACTGTGGATTACATTGGAGAAAATGGTAATATTATTATTAACAATCCTTTCAAGCAGGAAAAAGATGCACGAAAAATATTTGCCTTCAACAAAGTATTTGGACAGAATGTCTCACAAGGTATGTTTTATATTTTGCTATTCCATCGATGTTAATTTCACCAAGATATTTTGAGACTTTTGCTATATATGACTTATCTTAGACTTGATTGGTTTTGCACCACCTAACTAATTTCGTGATGCTTTCTTGTATATGGTATATCATACTGATATGTGGTTGTTTACTTACCAGAGCAAATCTACATTGACACTCAACCGGTTATAAGGTCTGTCCTTGACGGATTCAATGTTTGTATCTTTGCATATGGGCAAACTGGTTCAGGAAAAACGTATACAATGGTATGAACATTTTAGCTTGCATAGTTACTCCCATTAACCATCAGACATGGATTTGGTTTATCTCTACTTTTCCTTACAGAGTGGACCAGATCTGATGACTGAGACAACTTGGGGCGTGAACTACCGAGCTCTACGTGATCTCTTCCAGCTTTCAAATGCAAGAACACATGTGGTGACTTATGAAATTGGAGTTCAAATGATTGAAATTTACAATGAACAAGTTAGAGATTTACTAGTCAGTGATGGTTCCTCCAGAAGATATCCTTTCATATACTTTATAATGATGAATTCCTGAGTTCTATTGATATATTAAAACATT
Organism: Capsella rubella; assembly: GCF_000375325.1. Classification (NCBI taxonomy): domain Eukaryota; kingdom Viridiplantae; phylum Streptophyta; class Magnoliopsida; order Brassicales; family Brassicaceae; genus Capsella; species Capsella rubella. Next base: position 6,241,410 of record NW_006238919.1, read on the forward strand.
TCCCCCTCGAATTTTTCCTCGGAGAGTCGTGTACTCCTTGACCAGCTTCTCACATTAGACATACGCAATAATTCTCAACTCAATGGCCTTAATGTACCCGATGCAAGCTTGGTTCCAGTTTCTAATACTCGAGATGTTCTTGACTTGATGAGGATTGGCCAAAAGAATCGTGCAGTGGGAGCTACTGCTTTGAATGAGAGGAG
>NW_006238919.1:6241758-6268324 GCF_000375325.1 Capsella rubella
AGGCTGCCTTCATCTAGTGGATTTGGCTGGAAGTGAAAGAGTAGAAAAATCTGAAGCTGTAGGCGAGAGACTCAAAGAAGCTCAACACATAAATAAATCGCTGTCTGCATTAGGAGATGTCATCTATGCACTTGCACAAAAGAGTTCCCATATTCCCTACAGAAATAGCAAGCTTACACAAGTTCTGCAGGACTCTTTAGGTAAAAACTAAGACGAGGTTTTGCAAGTCATTTTTTGCTTAAACCAGTCCTGCTTTGTTTTCTTTTGTAGCTTCATCTCTCATCTATGAAACTATGTGCAGGTGGTCAAGCCAAAACTTTAATGTTTGTGCATATTAATCCTGAAGTTAACGCTATAGGAGAGACTATCAGCACCCTTAAGTTTGCCCAAAGGGTTGCATCTATTGAACTTGGAGCAGCTCGATCAAATAAGGAAACCGGGGAAATTCGAGATCTTAAGGATGAGGTATATATGGCACAGGTTTCATTTTCGTTGCGCAGAGAGAAATAAATACATATGTGTTAAACAATTTTTCTTTCACATTTGCAGATATCTAGTCTTAAATCAGCAATGGAGAAGAAGGAAGCAGAGCTGGAACAATTGCGATCAGGTAGCATTCGGAACACAACTGAATGTCAGAAACCAAGAGCAGTTTCTCCTTTCCATCTCCCAAGAAGTGGTAACGGTGCTGGAACTAAGGCTGAGGCAAGTCCACAGCCAAACGATAGTACCAGAAGCTTTGATGTAAAATCACTCAGAGACTAGAATTTTCTTTTATAACTGATCAGTTGGCAAAAGAGACTATTATCTAATCAGTTTGGTGAATGCGAATTGCAGACCAGAAGTTGCTCAACTGGCAAGCAGAGAAAGTCAGGGTTTCCGTCTGCACTGAGAAACAGAGAAGCAAGCCCGAGGATGCCGAATCTAGCAGAAGAGAGGTTAAATCCGAGTCCGAATAGGAGGTCACTATCCACAGATAGAGGATCGACCATCAAAAGTAGGAATAAGCCGGACGTTACTCAAAACCTACCAGTTTCAAGAACACCTTTTCCAGCTAGAGTACCAGTAGCCAAATCTTTTTCAACTGTTCCCTTGAACCCATCAGCAGAAATCACTTCAGAGACATTTCACAGTCATCAAAAGTTAAGCGCTCGAAAGCTCTTCCCTGAAATCGAGGAGGAACACATAAGGCATGCACTTCACATACGTCAAGGTGGTGTAAAGAAGAACAAAGCCGAGAGCAGTAAAGCCAAGGCAAAGCAACCATCGCCAGGTAGGTTTCAGAAACTTGATGTTGGGATCAGTTTGCGTTCGGAGGCAGATCCCGAAGCAAAAGTAGGAAACTATCAGACCCAAAAGGGGAACAACAACCACAATGTGATACACTCAAGATTCCAAAACTTCGACGTAGGTATCAGCCTGTTCTCTGACCTCTGTGCTGGTGACAAATCAGATTCAACACTCAAGAGTGATTCCTCAGAGACAGACAACGAACCACCCTTGAAATCGAAGAATGCCCCAAGAAACTTGTCCAAAAACTCTCTGAACAACAAACTAAGGTTACTATCATGATCTCCACAAGATCTTTCACTACGTATAATCAAACACTTGTTAAATAACTTCGTTTTACATATACCACGCAGGGTAATCTATGCTCATGAGGACACTTCACTCATGGATGACAAGCCTTCAAATGGTACAGCCCATATCAAAGAAGGTAATAGTAATATATCTACGCCTGAGTTCAGGAGAAGCCGTTCAACGCATCATGCAAGGTTCATGGTACCATAGAAACATATCGAAGACTACAATATACCTTATCTCATAAATCCATCACACATTAGATCCTTTTGTACATTCACAATCTGAAGTTGGGGTTTCTTGGTTTTCTTATGTCCTTATACTCCATAGTTGTGTCTGAGAGTGAACCGTTCCGTTTATCATATGAACGAGTATCATATGAGGTTCTTTGCCAACTAAATTGTTCATTGAGACAATTAGAGATAATTCTATAAAAACTAGTGTTAGACAAAATTTTAACAAATTTTGAAACATTAATATAATCACTATATATTAAAATCTTCATTAGAGCTGAATTAACAATCGCAGCTAAGGAATCAAAATCAAATTGGTTTTCTTGGAGCTGTTCTGTCACATAGGACTCATATACAATACTTATATATATATATATATATCTCTAAAGGTAAGATCAACACAAAGACATTACATATATGTATGCAAATTAATTATAGAGTTAACAATGTCAATGCTTATGGTGTTGTGTGTAAATGTAATCTAAGTGAGCTTCAGTCATCATCCTTCTCTTCAAACACTCTTCATCTCCTTCTCCACAATCATCCATCCCCATTAGTTTCTATTTTTAGAAAGACAAACAAAAAAAAAAACTCACAGTTTAAATTACTAATCTCTGGCTCATATAATTTACTAACTATACTTTAGTTTCTAGTTTCTATTATTTTGTAATTATGATATATCTTTTACAATTAGGAAGAAATAAAAATAATTTTTAGTTTTTTTTTTCAAGTTAAAATTTCAATTTAGGACAGTACAACATTAATACTCTATATATATATATATATATATTTTTTATATAAACACCTATCAAATTTTCTTGGTAATGCATATGAAAGCATATTTTAGGGGGAAAAAAAAATTAGATGGACTTACATTAACTGAGTCTTCTTCTTCGACTGATGTAGCTGAAACTAATGGATTCATTAGCTCTGGATCCTCTTTACCTGATGGTATAATAAGATCGATAGTTGAAGGAAGAATGTTTTTGGTAGTATTGATAATAAAAGCTTTATGAAACTTAATCATTACTGTATTCAACATACCTCTTCGAATTGCAGAAGAACTTGTTGATAAAATGAGGAAGAGAACACACAAAACAAGGCACAAGGTTTGCTTCATCATGTTCTTGGGCTTAGAGAGTAAGAGAGAGAGAGAGAAAGTGAGAAGTTTGTGACAGACATATACCGAATATAAATACACACAGAGTCCATATGAGATTCCATATTTTTTTAATAATTTTGTAATTAAAAGAAAAACTTTTTCCTATTTTTTTTTTTGGTTCACATGATCACATCAATATGTCAAATTTGAATCCAGCTGATAGATATATAGACTAAATTTGAAATGAGCTCAAAAATATTAAATTAAAATGGGAAATACAAATGTCAAAATGCCAAAAATTATGTCATCAACAATGATTAAAATGTATACAAATCACATTTTTTAAATGTTTAATGAGATAATTATATGATTTGAAGTTGATTAATATGAGCCATAAAATGAAGGGGGGACAAGGAGATCTTTTTGTAATTCGGGTGAGTGCATAGTTTCACACTAAATAATTGAAAAAAAGAAGTTGTGGTCCAACCAAAGTCTTTTTAGACATTATCTAATGCTAAAGTCTTGTTGGCTGTTTTGTCAGAGTTTTTTCCAATCTAAGTCAACTCTTCCGACAATTGTTTGACAGCTGTTTCCCATCCTTCTTCCCCCATTCTCTGTTTCTTTCCCTTTTCTTTTGTTTTCTATTTAAATAACTATTAAAATATGATATATTAAAATAAAACTAAGCATTTCTAAATATGACATACGAAATAATAATTATTATTATATATATATATATATTCTTCTCATATTCATATTCATATTTTATATTCAATTTTTCTTTCTAAGATTTCTCATTTAAACTTGTTTTTTCTTAATTTTCTAAACTATTTTTAATGATAACTTAAAAATATACTACATACCGTTACAAATGTATTTTATGAGCTACAAAATGTTATATGCTTTATTTGTTTTTATAATAAAATATTTTTTTGAATGTGTTATCATTTTATTTGTTAAGTATGCGAGTTTTTATATAATTATATATAACATTAGTTCTATTATACTGAATATAATATTAATTAATTTGAAAATTTTGAATAGTTACAACAGTCAAAGAAAAAAAATTGTTGATAGATTAAACCGTTTTTTATTCGCCATTTCATATGTTATGGTACATGTAGTTGTGTGGATCCGAAAAGACCAACCAAAAACCGTTTTTACATAGAAATAAAATTAGTTTGCAATAGTTTATTGTTTACCGTAAAAATAGAACGGATTAAATTGCTTACGGATTTTTTGTCCGAACCATTATGTAACCAGTCAAACCCTAAATAACATTAATTATTATATTACTCAATGTGCTGATATAAAGTGCGCAAATATTTTAGAAGATAAACAATTGTTACACACCAAAATACATGTACATCTCTATATATAATTTTAAAATACCTTTATATATAGTGTAGACATGCTATATATTTGTTTTGAAAAAATTGGAATATAAAATGGTGGAACGTTGGCAGGTAATTAGTAGCATTGAATAAGAAATTAAAAACCATAACAAACAACTATAAATATTATTGAAAATTAGATATAACAAAAAGTTGTGGAGGAAATTGTAGAACACATGTAAGCAAAAACCTACGTAAGTGGCAACACTACGTCCGTCCTTTAATGCTATAGTCACTCTCCTTTCTCTACACACCATTTATTCTGTTTTTACGTCCATGTCATACCACTTACCAAACACTTCTCAACATAAATATAAATGTACTTACGTAGATGACATGTAAACAATGAGTTCGATTGGTAACGTATTCAAAACTGTAAATTGGACTGGTAAATTTTTTTGGAATAAAAAAAACTGTAGAAAAAGTGGTACATAAAAAGTTATACTTTTTTTTCTTTTTTTTTTTGTCGAGAAAAAAACAAAGAAACTATGACATTATCGGAAAGATATTCTCCGATAGAAAGAGCCAAGAAGGTGCTCAAGTGCTCATATGGGAGAATAGACAATCACGGATTCTGGCATTCTTTGCAAGGAAATCAGCCTAGATGTTGGAGAGGCGGGAAAGATGACGAAGGCGGAAAGCCGGAAAACAAGCTGTACAGAAAAGTAGAGAGTAAAGTTTTTAATAAAGTTTTTGATAAAGTTTTTGTGATTGGTAAAATTTAAACAATGTATTAGTTGTACAACTTTTTAATGTTTGTTTACTGATCAAAGCCAATATGATAGACGAACCCAACGAGATACAACGAAACATATATCATTGGTAACACAAAAGATATACCATTTTGATTGGGCAAAATCAAAACACACCAAACCATTAACCGTAGAGTGTTTATATAGTAGAGTGTTTTGGTTTAATCTAATGTCACCAGTTTACATAAACCCTAATCAAACCATAGTCTAATACTAACATTTCAAAATTTCATCCAATATATGCTCTAGGAGTCAAACGATGATGCTGAGGATGAAGATGAGGTTTCTAGACCATCTCCACCAAAGGATCTGAGTTTAAGAAGAGCTCATATATAAATTCAAACATTTAATCGTGGGATCACTTATATTTTGAATAATAGTATTAGTTGCGATTGCAAGACTTAGGTCAATACTGAATATATATGATAACGTACGAGTTTGTTCGTTTTACTGTCTTTCAAATATCAAAAAAGTATTAAAAATAAAATAAAACCAATATAATTAATTGACTAGAGTTTCGTCACAATCGTTCTGTACCACACCACACAAAACAAGATGTTATTTACAACTTAACTATAATATATATACATATGGATGGATTGATGCACACCGATCGAACAACGATGACTTGTTCACATGCAAGCTTTCGGGATTTGCTAACTTTTACAACAACGTACATATGCGTACCACTGAACACTCATATAATATAGTTCTATAGAATGACGACTGCATAGATCTACACTTTTTAAACAACATATTTTGATCAATATTCAAGAATGATGATGGATCATCATAATTTGATGTATACGTATATGATTAAATAAACTCACATATTTTGGGATACTCACATATATATTTACGCCTTGATGAGGAGACAAACCCTAACCCCAAAGCTTTATCTCTTTAGCAACGACAAGGACAAGACACCACTTACTTCTAGAGAATCTTTATCACAAAACGATTTAAGCCTTTATAACCTTATATAACTACTTTATAACAGGTGAGTGGAACCTGCTCACACTGATGCTAGATACAAAATATTATCGTATCATTCATTCGCATGTGAAATAATTTGACTGAAGTAGTGAAGTCTGAAGATATCAACTTGGTATGTTATTTGAATATAAGAATTAGCTATGGATCTTCTACTCCTTCACTCTCAGTTTGCAAGTAGGAGGATTAGTTTTCACTTGAAAATGGTTGAGCTGAGTATCTGGAATCTTATATTTGTTGATGATGTGATGATCTTTTTCGATGGAAGTGTTATTTTGTTGTGTGTAGTGTATAAACGACACAATGGATGAGTTTGTCAGCTGGTCAGGGCTCACTTTGAAGTTTGAACTATGTAAAGACCCGATCATTTCGGGCAGTGTCTAGAACATGTATAAGAATCTTCCCCTCTCTTTAACTTTAGAGTCTCAAGTTGAAGTTTCCTTATTGATTTTCTCTCCAAGTAGGTAGAATCTTCCTATTATGTATTGATGATTAACTTCTTGACATTGTCTTTCATGCTTTCACAATGTTGCATCAGCAAAGAATATATCCGAGTCTACTATTATTGCAAATGTCACTCCAAGCTCATTGGTTGACACACAAATCTTCTTCATTCGCTCTGCTCCATTTTCAAGATTTTAAGAACTTGTAATTCTGTTTACGTACCAGTGATGTCAATTTTATGTGAGATGCCAACCCGAAGCGAGTTCCTTGGAAATAACTTTGTCTGAGGAAACAGAACACATTCAACTGTTCATCCCCTGCTTTGCTTGGCCCTGTTCTGAAACAATGCTCGTACAAACAGTAAATGATCCGACCAGATCCCAAATGATGGTTCAATCATTGACGGAGTAAAAACCCGTTGGTGCTCTTTCTTTTTCTCTTTTGAGATTGACACCATATTCTTCTTGATGCTCACCTTTTTCTTTAGGGTATTACACACATAAAAATCAACTTCCCCTTTGTATTCTTCCAAGGTTGCTTTCATCTCCATAGCTTCTTGCTCATTCATCGCCTAACAAAACATTAAACCAAACATGTTGCTTTACTGTAAACCATCACCATGAGACAAAGAAGCATTTCAGTAAAAAAATAGACTTCAGTCAGTCTACCTCCAATGATTCAACCACATTCTTTCTGTTTCCCTTGAATGCAATCCCCACTTCTTTTATTCACATGAGTAACCACAAATATCTGAAATAAAAGAGAACTTAAGGTCAAGTTATGAAGCCAGAGATGAAAAATGTTGACTAGAACACCTCTACTTCTTTCCTGCCATATAAGTATACAATAAAGGATCCAGTCATCAAGTCTCTAGCTATCAAACGAAATGATGAAAACATATACAACAGGTAAGTTTCTTACCGAACGGGCACATCAGTCATATGCAGACCTATCCACAATCCCAACACATTCAATCCATTCCACCCATATGAACTCTGCAGCATAATGGACCATTTCATTTTCTTGGCGTTGTCAATGCCAAGACTGACTAGGAGAAGATACACTCTCCCAATGAAGCAGCATAGAGTGTCACTGTTCACAGTTCCCTATTCAAATATAGTTGCAGAACCAATGAATCTTTGAAACATCAAGTTAAACGGACAAGGATCAGAGAGAAGGTTCTTCATGTCTGGAGCAGTGATACAATACTCCCTAATCTTAGCACCAAGCTGTTCAGTAGACAAAACAAATCTTCCATAACAGCAACAACATCCTTAAAGGCAGAAGCTTTCTCAGAAGAAACGGTACCAAATCAATGCCCGTAAAAAGCCCAATTCAAACACAATCTTCTAATCTATGAATCATGTTAATTTCTCCTCAATTTCTACTTTAATCAATCCCATATAAGAACAACCTTAACACAATCTCTACTTTACTCTATGAATCATATCAAAACCCTAATACAACCCTTACTTGAGCTTTAATTTATTGAGAGATCTCAGTGGCAGCATCGATCTCCGGCTTCGCTGCTCGTGAAGCTTGGTTAACTCGGACGACGTTTTCCCCTGAGAGCTACGACGGAGGATGATTTCTCCGATTACGATTTACGAAGTATAATCTGATCGAACCGAACGGTTTAACCGTTTTTTTTTTCTAATAGTCGAACCAATCTAAACCGAATCGAATTGGATTTGACGAAATCATAACAAATTCTTTAAAATCGCTGCGCAAACCGGATTTTATATAAATATCGAATTAGCCGTACCGAGAAGAGAACCGATTTGAACCATTTGGTTTGGTTTGGACAAAAGTCTTGAGCCTTTTTTTAACCTAAAGTACTTGAAACCTTCTTTGTTATAAATAGTCTCTCAAAAACCCTTTCCGACACTTCGTCTTCCATTTTAGCTGTCATAACTCATAAACCCTAAAAATCCCATCTTTTTCAAACCTTTCGACCTCGATTCTTAGCTATGGAGTTCTGGGGTAAGAACCTTATCTGTTTGAGTCGTTTAATCAACGTTTTGTCTCAGTCGTTTTGGGGATTTCTAAAAACCTGTTTAGTGTACTCTGTTTTTGAACTCTCTTGTGGCTGCTTCTTTGTGTATGTAGCTTCCTCTAGGGTTTTAATTTGAAATATTCTCAGATAAAAATGGATATATTGTATAGTAATGGTGTTGTATGGACTAACTTGAAGCTGTTTCTTGATACTCTCATTCTGTTTGGGTTTCCTAATACCTATTTACTGTTTAGTGTACTCTGTTTTTGAACTCTCTCTTGTGGCTGCTTCCTTATGTATGTAGCTTCCTCTAGGGTATTAAGTTCTAATTTTTATCATATAGAAATGGTTATATTGTATAGGAAATGGTATGACAGGGACTAACTTGAAGCTGTTTCTTGATACTCATGTTTGAGCTTTTTTTCTTCTCTGTAAATGATGTAATCAGGAATTGAAGTTAAACCAGGAAAGCCAGTTACAGTGGTAACTGAACATGACAGACTTATCCACGTTTCTCAGGTTTACTATCAAATGTTATAGATTTGATTTTGATTCTGAGTGTTTTTGAGGTCCTTTAAAACAATCTTGAATCTTTCTTTTGTTTGTGTAGGCATCTCTTGGAGAATGTAAAAACAAGAAGGAAGAGACTGTGGCTGTACATGTAAAGTTTGGCGACAAGAAACTTTTATTGGGAACCCTTTCAACTGTGAACATCCCTCAGATTTTCTGTGATTTGGTATTCCAGAATGATTTTGAGATTTCCCACAATGGAAATGGAAGTGTCCACTTTGTTGGATACACATCTCCCAACTGTGCTGATGAATATCCTTTATGATGATGTTTATATTGTTCTTTTTTTGTGTATGGTTTTGAATGTTTTCTATAGATTTGAGTTTCCATGGTTACTCCTTAACTCTTTATTGATTGTGTTCTTCACATTTGGAGATGATGACTTTTATGGTGAGTCTCTCTTTTGATTCGTCTTTTATTTATTTATTGTGATATTAGCTTTGGTTGTTAATTAGTCATTATGTCTTGTTTTTTGACAGATTCAGAAGAAGAAGAGGAAGTGGTTGAAAAAGTTCCTGCCACCGTTACTGCTAATGGTATTTCTTATTACCTTGAAGTACTTAAACTAGGCAGAGACTACTTGATGCCTTGGTTTGTGTTCTTGATAATTGGTTCTTATGCAGGGAATGCTGCAAAACCAAAGGCCAAGCCTGCACAAGTGACAAAGAATGCTAAGGCAGCTGATGTTGATGAAGAGGATGACTCTGATTCTGAAGGAGTGAGTTGCTATATAGCTTTCTGTGATTTGTCTCTTTTGTTTAGAGTAATATGTATAGCTTCGTCTCTTTGTTTAGTGAGGAGAGGAGACATATTTTCTCAAGAAATGTTAGTAACACATTTATTGTGTCATGATAATTGCAGATGGATTTTGATGAAGACGATGATTCAGAGGAAGAAGAAGAGATACCTACACCTAAGAAGGCTGTATCAGGCAAGAAGAGAGCTAATGAAGAAGCCCCCAAAACACCCATGTCATCAAAGAAGGCGAAAGTAGCTGTTACTCCTCAGAAAACAGGTAAAGATACAAACCATTCTTTTACATTATTCACTGAATTTGGGATACATAAGTACTGATTTGAACCTGCTGTTTCTTCCTTCTTTGGCACACAGATGAGAAGAAGAAAGGTGGACACACCGCAACACCCCACCCGGGAAAGAAAGGTGCAAAAACCCCAACTACTGCAGCCCAGAGCCCAAAGTCAGCCAGTCAAATCTCCTGTGGTTCATGCAAGAAGTGAGCTTCCCTCTCTCTCTTTCTCCAACTATCTCTTCATTGTTCGATACATTTGCTTATTGGCTGATCTTTATGGCAGGACGTTCAACTCAGGAAATGCACTTGAGTCTCACAACAAGGCCAAGCATGCTGCTGCCAAGTGAAGTGTTGGTTTCATAGAGCTTATTAACCATTCCTCTGTTTTGGGTTAAGAGTATTAGTATCATTATGATATCTTTGGAGTTTTGCCTGTAGTAGTCTTTATGAAAACCTTCTGATTCTCTTATCTTTTCCGGATAACAAGTTTTGATTAAAGAGAGCCAAATCGAAATCTTATTACTCAAAAACACATAAGCAATGAAAATGGAAAAAATGTTTTCTTAAAAAAAGAAAAATGGGAATTATCCTTTTAGCTTATGTTTAATAGAACAGTTAAGTTTCCTTTGTCAACAATTATATTAACGAGCTTATAAATTTTTTTAAGTTCATCATTCGACTTGCACAAACACACTCACAATTCAAACAATGTCTCCTTTATCTTCACTTTCGTCAAAGATTTCACAACTTTCTTCTCTGCTAATCACAATGACACAACTAGGCTTTAGTCACAGATTGATTCCATCAGACGCAGACTTCATAAAACTCGCAATCAAATACGACCTAATCCTTGCTGCAACACTCTTTTCACTATGGATGATAGTACTTGTTCAAACGGGACTACCTAAGTTGATGTTCGATTACCACAACTTCAAGTTATCAGAAGCAACTTTTCGTGAGACGATGAGGTATTTAGCTATGATGATGACATCAGTGAGTGTTAATTGGTATGTACCTTTTAACAGAATCATATACGCATCACTCTACGTTGCTTTGTTGGGAGGTAATAAGGCCATTGATATCAGAAGAATCGACAAAGAGATGGTTATGTTGTGTGGTTTCTTGGCTTTGGTCTTTTTGCTTATGAACCTGTTTGGATTCTTCTTGGGAGTTTTGTGTCTACTTGTTTCTTCTCCGTTTCTATTTCTTGTTCAAGAATTTATCAAGTTCAGAAAGTTAAAAGAATCTCGAGGTTAATTAGATTGCTTGGAGGTGAAGATTTCAAACCACACGGATTGGTTTTAGGGTTTTTTTTCCTTTTCTCTTAGGGTTAATTTGTAATTTTTTTGTTCTTTCATGCATTGTGTAATTAATTGCTATGAGTTTTGGTACTGTTACTACTTCATGTAATGAGAGAGTTTGTTCACTTGAAAGCAAAAGCAAAATACTGATTTTTTTTTTCATTCTACAAATTAACATTTTTTACTCTGTAATAAATATATTGAATCAACAAATTAAAAGCTTGAGCTTGAACAATATAAGGCGTTTAACTTCTTGATAAGAGGAATTCAGTTTATTTTTTCAATAAATTTTAAACAATTTCATACAATATATTATAGGTATCTTCTTCAATATAACAAACGTAGGATTTCATTTTAGACCATGTCAATTTCTAAGCCAAAGTATTGAATATGAGGTTCAAACTTGACATATATAGACTTACAAATATAATAAGCTACAAAAATTTGATATTTACACATCAAAACATATTCATTGTGAATGTATAAAAGCCTCGAATTTCTTGTCAAAAATATGATAATAATTAATTACAATTATCATTATATTTGTACTATATATAGTTCAAGTATATTAATTATATATGTTCATATTACAACGTCTTTGAAGGCTTTAAAATAACTTTTAATTTTATATTTGCTAATGTAATATGAGATTCACTAGAGCAATATATAATTTGTCGGTTTAAGCCAATGTTGATCTCTTTGTATATAAAACCTAAGCGTTTTCTTTACCTGATTTGGTTCAACTCAAACTCATCTTCACCTCCTTCTCTGTCAAGAACTATGGAGCAACAAGTAAGATTTAGTCACAAGTTGATTCCTTCCGACGCAGAATTCATCAAATTCGCGATAAAATACAACATCATCCTTATTGCAACGCTGGTTTCACTTGGTCGAATGGGAAAACTTGAGATGATCGATTTGGACAACTTCGAGTTATCTAAAGTAACTTTTCATGAGACTATGGGGATGTTGGCTAGGATGATGGCATTTTTTTATTGGCATGGATCTACTCAGTGCATCACGTCTGCTATGTTGGAAGATAAGAGTAAGACGAACACTACTGGTTTCAAAAGGATTGATATAGAGGTGCCTATGCTCAGTGGTTTCTTGACTTTGGCTTTTTATCTTATGAACTTGTTTGGATTCTTTTTTGGACTTTTATGTTTAACTATTTCTCCTCCGAGTCTCTTTTTGGTTCAAGAATTTGTCAAGAGAAGAAGAAGAAACTTAAAGGAATCTCAAGATTAGAGGTTGCTTGGAGGTGAAGATTCAACCACGCGGATTTGGTTTTTCTTTTTAGGGTTGAATTGTTTAGTGGTGGTTTATTTCTTTTTGGTTTTCAGGTGTTGTAGTTTTTGCTATTGAGTAATCTAAAAAATTAGATTGCTTGGAGATGAAGGTTCAAGTCTAGATTTTAGGGGTTATTTTTAGTTTTTTTGCAGGTGTTATAACTATTGCTATGACTTTGCCACATAAGTTTGGGTTATTTTTTCCAGTTCAGAGTTTGGTTTGGTTTATACTTATGAGAAGTGAGATTAGATTAATAAAGAGTCAATCTGGTTCAGTTTTCACACTAACTAAACCGGAACACAATAAGATTAGGAACCGGTTGATCCGGGTCAAATCAGGTCAAACAGATGGGACTAGATCTAGAGAAGCCTAACATTGCCCTTATAAACCGTAAAACCGATACCAAAAACGCAAAGATAAAAACCACAAAAAACTTGCAAGATTCTTGGATAAGTGTTTCTCAACAAGAAAAAGATTTGTTCATCTTTAGGATCTTTCTCAGCTGTTAAAAGAAAGAGATGAAGCAATTGGGATTGACTTGTAGATGGATACCTTCTCAAGCAGCTTTCAACAAACTCTCGATCAGATTCAACATCATACTTTTAGCAACGCTGTTTTCTTTGAGGATGATATGGAGTTCATCTGAGTTCATCGATTTCGCAAACTTCGAGTTCTCGAAAGTAAGTTTCCGTGAGGCGATGGGATTTGCGGCTCTGATGATGGCAGTTTCGTATCATACTGGAAGTGTTCGCTGGATTCTAAACGAAGTGCTTACGCTTGAAGATCAAGAGACACAGATAAGGGTTGATAAAGAGTTAGCTATGATCAGTGGTTTCTTGACTTTGGCTTTATACCTCATGAACTTGTTCGGATTCGTCTGGGGGATGTTGTTGTTACCAGTTTCTCCTCCGAGTCTTCTCTTGGTTCTTGGATTCGTCAAGTTCAGAAACGTTAAAGAGTCTCGAGATTAGGTTTCTTGGAGATGAAGATTCCGATCTATATTAGCTTGAGATTGCTAGGGTTTTAAGCCTTCTTTTAGGGGTTTTTTTTTTCTTTCTCATCAGGTGATGTAATAATAATCTCATGATTAATTAGATTGCTTGGAGATGAAGATTCCAATCTATATTACCTTTAGATTGCTAGGTTTTTAGCCTTCTTTTAGGGTTTTTTTTTTGTTTCTTCTCATGTGTTGTAATTAACGCTATGAATAATCTCAAGATTCAATAAGATTGCTTGGAGATGAAGGTTCAAATCAGGGTTTTCTTACGGTTAAATCGTATCGGGATGATTTTTATGACTTGTAAATTACCACAACTAGTAGTTTTGTTTTGCTTTTGGGATTCAGAGTTTGTTCCAATTGAAACTATAAATTTTACAGCTCTCCATGTTATAAGAGAAGCTTTAATCGAAGACACTATGATATTCCTAGTCTTCGATTTGGTTCTCTCTATCTTCAGTTTCTTCAAGATTTGCGCGTCTGTCTCTTCTCTTAAAGTTAACGATGACGCTAGGAAAGGGATATAGCAACAGATTCATACCGTCGGAAGCAGATTTCAACAACTTGGCGATCATGTACAACATTCTCGTGGTAGCAACGCTGATTCCTGTTGGGATGATAGGACAATCTAAGTACATGGATTCTTACAACTTTGAGATATCGAAAGTAACTTTTCATGCGGCTGTACTGATGGCAATTTCTTATTACTGTGGATGTGCTTTCTGCATTTTACTTGGCTTGGATGATGAGTTAGATGTTTCCTTCAGGAGTCTCAAAGAGAAGGCTATGGTATGTGGTTTCTTGACTTTAGCCTTTGTCCTCATGAACCTGTTCGGATTCTTTGCGGGAGTTATGTGTCTACTTGTTTCTCCTCCGTTTATGTTTTTGGTTCAACAATTCCTCAAGTTCAGAAACGTTAAAGAATCTCAAGATTAGATTGCTTGGAGATGAAGCTACAAGGATTGGGTTTTAGGTTTTTTTTGTTGTTTTTCTTATTTCTTCAGGTGTTGTTAGTTAATGCTATATATAAGTTTGTTACTAAGTTTGTGGTTTTGCTTTTCGATATTCAGAGTTTAATTTTCTTCAAAAACTACATTACGCGACGACACCTTTATGTTATTATAGAGTTTTATTGCATGAAATCGAATGCAAATTAAAATTAATATACTGATTTGTCTTAACATATTAACATTGTACAAGAGCATATACTTCGATCAAACACAAAGAGAAAACAACCTTTGTGAAACTCATCTATTGCTTCCCCATGCAACTAAGCACATCAACTTCTTTGCTAATTACAACGTTACGAACATATAAACCATGATCAAGGGAACTTGATTAGTAGATGTCCATGCTAGATAGTGATCATGATTCATAGTCTTCCCAAAACATTACATATATACTTTTCAAAATCTTCGGATACGATACACAAAAGTAGAATTATGTTGTAGATGATCATGTTAAAATACATGTGTCGTCGTCTTCAAATTAAATAAATTGCAATCAAAGAGCAAAAGAAAACAAGATACAGTACAACAAATTTGTTCATCAAGAGAAATTCTCCTAATTCAATAAACTTAAGACAAGCTGATTAAAACGAACCCTGATATGTATCTTCTCCATCACATGTCTCGTTGGTCCAGAAAAGCTTCACAAGGAGGGACAACATACTACAATTAAATACATAATAGTGTCTACGAATGTACAGACACACCTTCATAAGATTAGCTGGGGGTGAAAACCAAAGTACATCCATGACTGAAAGACATAAATAAGTTTTGGCCACATTAAAGAATCAGAGTATACTAGAGCCGTTAACTAATCGATTCAAACTAGAAAACTAGGCGGCTTATAGACTGTTTGTTTTTTGTAGTACTAAACTAGGCGGTTCAGGCAGAGCTTGGTTGATCGACCCTGCAGCTATTAATTTCGAGAACGATATGTCCCGATATCCCATCCATGGTTCTCCTTACAACCGATTTGTAGTTGCGACTCTTGGCGCTGAAGGTTATATGGAAGATAGCATTACTCGACTTCAGCTTCAGACGCGGATCACTATGAGTTTCACAAGTTTCCACAAGTATCTTCTTGATCTCCTCCACAGGCAAACAAGACTCAAATCCATCCTGCAAAAGAGAAAAAAAAAAAGAAGCTTACTAGAACTAAAAAAGTTGTCGAAGATAGAATAAGACTAAAGCCAAAAAGTTCCCCACTCTCAAGTACCTCATTATAGCTGTAAAAGGAGAAAAGCGCAAATTCAGTATATAGACGTAGCCAATCATATTCACATATGTCCTGCTCCTGAACCTGTCAAACACACACAAGACACCTTAAAACAATTTTATAGAAGAAGGTTTCTTTCAAACACATATATATAGAAGAAACATGTAAAGTCACCTCGTAGAACCTCAGCTTATCATCATCAGGTCCTGGTTTAGACACAAACTTAGGCATAGAACCTCTGTAAAACTTATCGATTGCTTGCTCATCTAGCAAAGATATAGTCTCTTCCGCTACAGTGTTAACAAACACACATTAAAACTGTTTGTATACCCCAAAAAATCAGTAGTATATACTAATAAAGTTACTTACAAGGTGTCTGGGGTTTGATTCTGCAAAATTCAGTACAGATTCTCAAGTTCTCTCCGTTCCTAGGGAGAGGTCTATTGACTAAGGTCTGAAAAGTGTGAGGTGAATCATCGTTAAGATCATTCACCTCCACGGTTATATAGTAAGGCCTACTTAAAGAATAACATTCAATATTGAATTTGGGTATATGCACATACTGCAACTTCCTTCCCTAAGATGAAAAATAATAATAACGTCACAACTCTGAACCAAGCCAAAAAAGCACAAGTTCAAGTAAAAGGGTAACACTAAAACAAACCTGCTCAATGTTGAAGCAATGAACTCCTAATCGGCCATAAAGAGCGATATGGCTACGGGGTTTACGATCGCCTAGAAAGAATGGTCTGATTCCACATCTTGGGATACGAACATTGCCATCAATATCGAATCCCTATTACACCCAAAGTTTAGTTCAGCTTTCCTAGAAAATTCCAAATCCCAAAACCTAAATACCAAATCCAAAATCAGAGACAGAGAGAGTGTACCAGAGAGTCATTAACTTGGCGACAGTATTCTTCGTCAAATTCTTCCTCTTCCTCAGAAGTCCATCCTTCGACTTTTTCTTCTTCTTCTTCTTTTTTGTTTTCGGATAAAATAAATTGTACGAAGTCATTTATGTCTTCTTCTTCTTCTTCTTCGTCTTCGTCTTCTTCTTCGTTTTTGGATAAATACAATTCATCGTCGTCTTCTTCTTCTTCATCGTTTTTGGGTAAATACAATTCGTCGACAAGATTACCCAATCCACGCAAAATCAAGTGGCACTTCTCGTCAGATAACTTTCCACTATCCAACAGCCGCCGTAGAACATCCGCCATCGCCGTGATCCAAAGCTTCAATCGATTTAGGGATTCTGAACTTTTTTTGGATTTTTTTTTTTTTTTTGTAAGATCTCTGTATTAAGACACGTGTATTAATTGATAAATTATTATTTTTGTAAAGTTTTGTAATTTTAATGCAATTTTAAGTAAGTGTCATGTTGAAATAGATATACAAATCTGTATATATTAATACAACAATCAAAATGATATGAGTTGAAATTTAATATATACAGATTTATATCTATTTCAACAATCAAAATGATATGAGTTGATATAACAATCAAAATGATATGAGTTGATATTAGGTCTCAGAGTGTAAAAAAAAAAATTTGTTTTGTTTTTTTTGATCTTTTTTATAAATAAAATTCTAACTTGATAAAAACAAAATTGAAATCTAAATTTTGATGATAATATGTTGCGATTAATATCACACACAACTGTATTTTTTAACATAAAATATTGGATGTCTACGGAAACTTAATTACAATTTTGTTAAAATGGTTACCGAAATTGGTTTCACAATTTTGCTAAAATGGACGATATTTTAAAAAATATTTATAAAAAAAAATTGATTAGTATAAAAGATTGTTCAACAGACTGGCAAAAAAAAATTGTACTACTGTATTTTAATTGTTAATTTTATGATTTAACCCGTATAATATTGCATAAAAATTTGAATCACATCTATTTTTTACTTGTAAAATAATATTATTTCATATATTATTTAAAGGTTAAAAATATAAGATTTTGTTTCCAATATTAATATTATAATAATTATCAAATAATCGTAACCGTATGTAATTGTAACCGTCTTAACCGTATATATAATGGTTAAGATTACGGTTAAAGAAAATTAGAACTGTTAACTGATAGTTAATTAACTATAACCGTATTAACCGTAACCGTGGTCATGTTTAGCAGAGACATGAAAGCTGAACTCTACAACCAATTATGTATCCAAATTTTGCTAAACTCAAAAGCTTTCTTTGCTAAACAGTAAACACAGAACCCAAATTTTTTTTAATTTTTTTTTTAATTTTAGATCGGGATCTATATTTCTTTCACAAACTTCAAATAACAGCTCGTTCTACCAAAAACAAATACTTTAAATAATGAAAATGCGATTGATGATGACTGAAGAAAGAAAATACGACAAGAAATCCATAAAATAAAACGAAAGCATAATACTTATAAAGATCACTAAAGCATAATCCCACAACAATTAAATCCACGTAGTACGTAGTCGAAATTACAAGAGAACAAGAATGTAACAAATTAAACTACTGAAGTTTGCTAAAATATAAGTGTTTCTTGTGCTTAGAGCAACACGTACGGCAAGAACACATTTAGCTTGAAGTGTTTCCTTTCCTACAAACATCAAAAAATCTCACTTCAGAATACAAAATTATCTCAAACAAACCGCATATATGCAGCTCCACTACATAATAATCAAATGGGATATCATCAAAACTAATAACCAAATGAAAACAATAAGAGCCATATCACATTAATACACAAGTAGTATTAATCATCAACAATGAATCGTATGTATAGTTATGTTTTATTATTCAATAAAACTAACCTCCGGTTCATTGTTGCTAGTTGATCCGTTAACTTCTTTTTCCGTTTCTTCTCTTCACTTTCCTCTAGAAGTTCCGGATAGCAAAACCTTGTTAGTAGTGGCGTGGGCGTTTGGAAATAACTCTCCGCATCCTTGTTGTGGCATTCTTTGCTTGTTCGGAGGAGCATAACATCTATTGACACTTTCAAGTAACCATTTACTCCTATTTTCTCGCCATGAGATGATCTCACCATCATAAAACTTTCTCCGGTGCTTTCATCAACTCCAGCTTTTACCACTGATACTGCATGCATGCCAACAAACATTGAACCCTTGTACATGGGTCCTTGATATATCTCCTATATATAGAAACACACACAAACCCTTTAAAACCAACATACAGAAAAAGCTGCAAATGAACAAATCTAATCCTTCCATAAATTAAAAACAAGAACCTCTCTTATTTGTGTGTAATCCGGAAGGAAGATTGGGAAAGCTGCTCCAAGTGGCTGTTTTTGCAAGTGCACGAGTGCTTCTTCTATTGTTGGGATCTTCTTTGCTGCACCAATGAATCCGAGTTCCGAATTTAATAGAATCCGTGGTGGCGGAACTGCTCTACACCCAACGAATGGGCGATCCACCTCCCTTTGAATACCCTTTTCTACAATGTATGTCAAGGCTTTGATGATGCTTAGTGTATAGCAAAAGTGACCATTCTTTTTGGAATACTTTCCCTTCTCTTGATCAACAAAATCGATAAGTTCTTGAAAAGAATACTCCGTTCCGCTTTCACGCCCTCTAATCCATCTGATAGCCTTAACCAATTCAGCTGCTACTATTGCCCAACACATGTCTGAAAAAAAACATTAAATATTTTATAAATTCCTTTTCTAAATTTGTAATTATAAAAGGGAAAAAACCGAAAATACCTAATTTTGTTTGATAAAAACTAATTGTAACTGAAAAATAAAATTTATTTGCTATATTTTTTACTATTATTATTTATTTATAAAATAAAAATAAAAAATATTACAAAAAATCTAAAAATACAAAGTTTACTCAAGTGTTATTGGAAAAATTGTAAGCAAAACTGATTTAAAATGACCTAAAAATTTGTAATTATTGATTTGTATGTGAAACTAAAATTTATTTATAAACTTTCTTTCTATTTACTTTCTTTAATTTACATAAATTGATTAGATTTTCTTTTATTTTCTATTTATTTTTATCTATAAATAAAATAATAATAGTAAAACAAAAATATCAAAAAATATTTTTTAGTTAAAATATAATTATTAACAAATAAAAATAAAAAATTTCGCAACATCATTTAAAAGTTACCACCATATCATTTAAACATTAATTTAGATAGTAGGAGTAAAATTGGAATTATATTTTTGTTTCGAAATCGTAGATTTGAAAATTACAAAATTTTATTTTCTTGGGATTTAAATCAGAAATGTTAATTAGTATATGTATTTTTTCTAAAAATAAAAATTCAGGTTTAAACGTCCAAAAAAAATTAAACCAGGTATTTTTCGGGTTTTTTTCCAATTATAAATTCTAAAATATTTGTAAAAATAATAAGGGAAAAATTGGGCTACCGTGATTTCCCTGATCTAGCACGATGCCATAATAAGGACTCCAGTCCTTAGTCTTTGTTTCATCTGGAACTACCTATTATTGATCAACATAGGAAAATTTGAAAGACCAAACTAATTAAATTTATACTCATATACAGTAATATGAAATGACCAAAAAGAATACACACACAAAACTTATTAGTATAATATATAAATTATACGTATATAGCTATTAGCGAAATATTAGTATAGTAATTACGTACCCTGTGTTTTCTCAAGCGAGCATAGGTTATATCAATACTTTCCTCAGTTGGTGTGTTTTTTCGTATTATGTTTGTCACTCGGATTAGCTCAAATTTAGCTTCAGGCTCTACTTCAAGAATCTTGATTAATAGTGACAGTGGAATAATCTTGCAAATCTTTTTTATTTCTGAAAACAGTTCATCAGACTCGTAGATAACCTGTTTAGATTATTACGAGAATCCAAGTTAAATATAAATAGTATAAACAAAGCAAATAGAATATAATCTTATTAATTTACTTAGTCACTGAAGCTAAGTTGCTTAATGCTTATATATACTTACAGGAAGAGGTAGTAAGTCTTCAATCCTTGTACTATCCATAATATCAGATAACTTGCCAAAAACCCTGTCAAGAAATTTTAAGTTTGAATTTGAGGTGATGTTACATGGAAGACAACTCATTTTGGATTCTTCTTTTTGTTTCTAATTAATTGATTTCTGAAAACTTAAGAGAGTCAAAATCTTACCCTATATGTTATGCAACAGCTTTTGTTTCACATGATTTATTAGATATTTCAACTTAACTTAAAGTTGTAATTAAAACCCATAAAAATGAAATCATTGTAGGAAAGACAGATCTAGAGTAGAGAAACAAAAACCAACACAGTAGATGGAGTGTTTTATAACTTTGCAGAAAAGTTTTTTCAAGAAACCCTAGGATACAAAGACATGAAAAGAGACACGTTGATATTTTATAACAAAATCTGATGGATATGAAGCTTACCCTAGAGAAGATTCTAAGTAAGTAATGAAAAATGAAGGATTAATCTAACCCTAGAGAAGCTTTGGCCTCTTCCCACTTAACCAGCTAACCAAGCATGAAAGCACCTAAAAATCAACCATGAAACATGAAAACAAGTTAGGTCATAGATCTACAAAGTATAACTTATATTTTGAGTAAGAAATGAATGAGAAGATTCTAAGTAAGTAATGAAATGGTATTGAAAATGAAGGATTGATCTTAGTACCCTAGAGAAGCTATCGCCACTTACACTAGAGAGAGAGACAGAGAGAAATAGAGAGAGAGAGAGAGAGAAAAAGAGAGAGATTGAGAGATGAGCTGCATCAGCTTCGAAAGAGCATGGAGAAAGTTTACTCTCTCTGCATTCTCTTTCCACTAATATTTGTTTTCACCTTTTTATTAATCCATTTCTATTTTTTATTTCTCTCATAGTGTTAGTCTATATATATAATTTTTTTCTATTGTCGATCTCATTTATTCTGTTTCGTAATGACTTTATCACATATCGATGGAAATTTTGGTCTATATAGTTCGTAACAACGAAAGTAACGTCATATGTTGATTTATTTAGAATGCAAACTAAATATATATATAGTTAGCTTTTCTTTCTTCTCATGATGTTACCTAAGCCACATTTTTATTTGTATATTAAATTAAATTTAAAACATTCATTTAGTGCATATTTATGTTATTTATTTAATTAATAGAAAGTTTATATAAATAAAAATAAATTATGTAAAACAAATGAAATATTAAAATAAGAAATACTTTAATCTTTTTATATTAGTGGTAATAATATAATTCAACTTTAATTTTAAATTGATCATAGTTTAAAATTTTAAATGAGCTACTGAGTTTTAGATTGGAAGTAAAATTTAAATTTATGGTAGAATAAACAACATTTACGTAATTATATATATATAATTTTAAAGAGAAAAAATGAAATTGAAAGTAAAAAATTAGTTTATAACATGATCAAAAAGAAAAAAAAATGATATTTCATAAACTGAATCAAATGCTTTTAATCCAAATTTGAGTATTGAAAGATAATAACTAAAGGGAAAATAATTATAATATATTTTGAAAATCAATTAAAAATATAATAAAATATCACAATATGAATAAAAAATTAAAAAAAAATATTATAAACCTCCCGCGCATAGCGCGGATCAACTGCTAGTATAATATAAAATGTTTATTATGTAATCCAAGGTTGACATGGACAATATGTTTGCAATTATAACATCGTGCGATATACGTACACATGTATAGTATAGATCATATATTAGTAATTAATATATTATATAGATAATAAGAAAAATATATTTCAAAATGATTACTTTAAATAGAAAGACCAAAAGGAATCCATTTTATTGTCTAGTCAATGCTCATATTATTGTAATTTTCTTTTGTGTCATAGTTTGAATTTTTTGTTTGACCTGCTGAGAGACACCAAAAAAGCTGCCAAATTTACGAAAACCCATCTCTTCGAGCAAAATTTAGTATACGAATATCAGAACGATGATGACATCATTTGATTCATACAAAAATAAACTCATTTTGCTTCGACAGAAATCATGACACGGCATCTCTATGTATATGATCAGAGGTATTAGTGTTACACACTTACACCACTTACCTGAACTGTGCATTTTTGTTGTAGGTATTGTCGTATTGCGAGTTTATATATGTAGTGTGCAAAGTAGGTTTCAAAATCATGGTTCGGTCATTGATGATATGTCCAATGAAGCTAGCTAGAACACATACAAATTGTATGTATATCTAATACGTATAGAGACATGTGGGTTTATCTAATACGTATAAGAGATATGTGATATGTCATAACTCATAATGTGTTATAGAAGATTTGGAAAAGAATTTCTCAGATGCTAATTTAAGAGATTGATTACGTAAAAACTAAAAACTTGTGGCATCTAATGGTAAATTTTATGTTATCTAATCTTTTCAAATTTTTATTTAATTTTAATAAGAATTTTTATGTAGGTTTGTGTTTAGTTTAGTTTTTCAAAGCCAATTTATTTTTTAAAATTCGATTTATATAAAAACTCTAAACCTAACAAAACCATGAAATATTATTTTCCGTTAAAACCGAAAAATCTTGATTTTCCGCCAAAACCATAAAATTTTATCGTCCCGTGAAAATTGCAAAATTATGATTTTTCCCGCCAAACCCGAATTTCTCGTCAAAACCACAAAATCATGGTTTTCCGCCAAAGCGCAAAATTTTAATTTCCTGCCAAAAACTAAGAAAACATTTTAAAGTTCACAGTAATTTTTGTTGTGCATTTTTAAATTACAAAAAATAGATTCATTTTTAAATATTTATTTAAATTTAATATGATAATTATATAGTTTTAAACATAATTTAAACTATTAAAACATGTTTAACACAAATTAAAAGGCATTTTGATCATTTGGCAAGTATTGTATACATATACAAATATCAAAATACAAAACTTCCATAACTGCATCCAAATACAATTTATGGACATATGATCCAAAAACCGAAACGAATAACATTTGGATACTGAATTCAGATACCGCGTTCAGACATTGTATCTTATGACTCATCCAGCTCACCAAACGAAGAGACCCTTAGAGGGGTGTATTCAAAATGGAATTTTAAAAGATTTGAGTTTTATTGAGTTTTTAAATTATTTTGATGATTTTAGGGAAGTTCATATGACTTTTGTAAAATTCTTTCAAATCTCACCAAAAACCATGGGATTTGGATTTCTGTATTTTCAACTAAAGAAATCCTCCCAAATCTTCTAATATCCTTCAAAATCATTACAAACCAAATCCACAAATTGTTTTCAATAACAATGGATTTTAACGTGGATTTTGAAATTATTAGTTGAATAACAGTGGATTTCATGAGACTTTTTAAAATTCATGTTTGAATAACAGTGGATTTGTAAACTTTTTACAAATCACTTGAAATTTCACTTTGAATACACCCCCTTAGTGTATTTATCATTTAAATACTAGTTAGCATTCGTCTTATATCTTAGGTAATCAAGACAAATTAGTATGACGAATCACATCATAACCTCTATTTAGTATCAAAAATTTCTGAGATTAGGCATGACCACGGTTATGGCTATGGACATGGTTATTGCAGTTACAATTTATTAACCACTAATTACGGTTATATATTTTCTAATTTAACCATAAGTCCATAACTTTAATATTCTATATACAGTAAATTGCAGTTACAATTAAATACGGTAAAATGCGATTGCGCTTATTTAATGAATGTAACATAATTAATATCATAGACACTATTTTCTTATTTTCTTATTTTTTTTAATAAAAACCAAAAATGATATATCAAACATATTTATTTTACAATATTATATATATATATAATTATATGGTTCAAATATTTTTAGTAAATTAGTTAAATAAGTGATATTTCTGTTATCAAACAAACGAACAAATAATAAAATAAATGGTCATGAACTTACAAATAAATTAAATCGTTTTTATTTGGTTAACAGAAATGAGTAGTGGATTAGATTTACTAGTTCACATATATTTAAAACATTATTTTCAACAATAATTTATTTTAAAATTGTTAACCAAACGGTTAATTATGCGGTTAACCAAACGTTTTTGATACGAATACGGTTAACACGGTTACAATTATTATTTTTTGATAAACATAACTGATTTATTTTTATGTTTAAAGGTTAAAATTTTGGTTCTTTTATGGTAGAGAAACGGTCCGGTTATGCTCCAAAATACGGTTACAGTTAGATTTTGATCATGCATATCTCAGATCCTAATAAACACATCCACCTCATATTTGAATTCAATAAACCACAATTTAGAGACACACATACCACAATGGCATACTTTTAAGATTCAACCATATATTTTTTTTAACATAAAACATGGTGAAACATGTCAAGTAGAAAGATGGTGAAACATGTCAAGTAGAAAGATGGTGAAACATGTAAACTTTATTTTCCAAAAACAAATAGAAACAAAATGACATTTACATATTTATTTATAACATAATAATTTGCATGTTTATATTTTTCTTTACAAAATAACATAATAATTTGTATGTTTATATTTTTTTACAAAATAACATAATAATTTGCATGTTTATATTTTTTATAAGAAAATTAAACTGTAATTCCTAATCAAAATTGCTTAAAAAAAATTCTGAATAATCTTACTTTTTTTTTTGGTGAACCTTTTATCATCACTAAATTAGTAATTGTGTTGTTTTAGTTAGAAATTGCGGATATATTATTTTTGTATGTTCTAATCCTAAGTTCATACGAATCTTTAGGCCTGAGTAAATTTAGTCTTTGCATAGAAATCATTTCATTTGTAAAAAATTTATGTCAAAAAATACAATTGTGTGTGATATTAATAGCAATATATTTTTATCATCAAAATTTATATTTCAAATTTTTTTACTAAGTTATAATTTTTTTAATAAAAAAGATAAAGAAAACAAAAATAAAATTTTACACTCTGAGACCTTTTAATATCAACTCATATCATTTTGATTGTTATATTAATATATACAGATTTATATCTATTTCAACATGACACTATAAAATCATCATATATATAAAAGTAAGGTTTCACTCTCTCCTTATTGGTGGAAAAATATTTAAGACTTTAATTTTTTTTTAAATAAATAAATAAATAAATGTTTATGACAATCATTCAATAAAAAATTTAATTACACTATAAGTTATAATCAAATGGCAAAGATAATGAAATGACTTAATCATATATCATTCAACAAAATAAATAAATAAATAAATGTTTATGACAATCATTCAATACAAATTTAATTATACTATAAGTTATAATCAAATGGCAAAGAAAATGAAAGGACTTAATCATATATCATTCAACAAATTTTCTAAGGCTTATTGGTGGAAAATTATTTAAAATCATATATATAAAAGTAAGGTTTCACTCTCTTTATTGGTCCATTTTGTATTTATTATTTAAAATATAATATTTATTTTTAATTAAACCAAAAAAACACATTTAATCATATACATTAATTCATACTTTAAATTCACACTTTACTACTAAAATGAAACTGAAAATTATATAAATTTCCAAAGATTATTGGTTTTCTTTATTGAATTCCAATTAAACACACTATAAATTATAATTATAACTCCTCTAATTTAATTATTTTAAAAATGTAACTTACATCACTTCTTATCATATAAATAGTCATTCTC
>NW_006238919.1:6268424-6269281 GCF_000375325.1 Capsella rubella
ATTTTATGGTTATAAGAAAATTACGTAGTGAATTTGGGGCTTCATTATTTTACATTGGATGTTTGTTTCTTTCTCATATATTCATGTATATTTATTTTAATTTCAAAAATATGTAATTTTTTAACAAAATAAACTTTTTGTTATATAATTATCAAACCAATTTGTAAGACATTCTTTTAAGAATAATGATCCTTATATTTAGTTTGTGATTCAACATGTAATGATATAAACAACATTATAATTTTTGTTAACTTTGAATTTTATACTTGATTTCCTATATAAAAAAAAATTTGATATTCAATTTTCTATCTATTATATATACTACAACGATGAAAGATATAATTAAACCTAGAGATATAGCTTAAATTAAGAGGAATATAAAAACAAATTAAAAAAAAAAAAAATTCTTTGGGAATTTTTTAAGGTTTCTCCTTATTGGTCCATTTAGCATTTATTTTTTAATTATAATATTTATTTTTAATTAAACCAAATATCTAACACATTTAGTTGTATACTTTAATTCATACTTGAAATCCACACTTTACTATTAAATTGTAACTTAAATTATATAACCTTTCAATTGACTATTTGTTTCTTCCATTCAATTTCAATTAACACACTATAAAATATAATTATAACTCCTCTAATTTAATTATTTCAGAATTATAACTTACATCATATTTTATCCTATAAATACTCATTTTTATATCCTCCTTCACCATATATGATATTCTCAATATTTTCTTTGTTTAATTTTTAATGTTCTTGCATGGGTGGAAAGCTCATTTAAGATATCATTGTAAGAGCTTGATTAAATATTTGGTTAAAACTTTTGTTTTCAATTATATTTCTTCTTT
>NW_006238919.1:6270056-6271984 GCF_000375325.1 Capsella rubella
CTTAAATTAACCTAACCTAAAAAATTTAACCCTTTTTAATTAATTAGTTGGTTAATTAAAAAAACCTTTTTAAATTTAATTAAACCCTTTTTACCTAAATTAAAATTAAGACCGGTTAAAAAAATTAAAAATTTAAATAGCGTAAAAATAAATTATAAAAACCTTATAAAAACCTTATAAAAACCGTGTAAACCCTTTTAAAAACCTTTTAAAAACCTTATAAAACTTATAAAAACGATTTAAAACTATTTAAAACATTTTAAAATATTTGTATCGAATCTCCCAGTAGTAGTTATTATATAGAATTACCATATAAACTATATAAAACTTTATAATTTTTTTATATTTAAAAAGGGGTATTTTTGAAAATGGATAGATAAAGGGGGTAGTTTTAAAAAGAAGTACACCAAAAGGGGTATTTCTCAAAAATTCTCATACTTTAATTCATACTTGAAATCCACACTTTACTATTAAATTGTAACTTAAATTATATAACTTTTCAATTGACTATTTGTTTCCTCCATTCAATTTCAATTAACACACTATAAAATATAATTATAACTCCTCTAATTTAATAATTTTAGAATTGTAACTTGCATCATATTTTATCCTATAAATACTCATTTTTACATCCTCCTCCACCATATCTGATATTCTCAATATTTTCTTCGTTTAATTTTTAATGTTCTTGCATAGGTTGAAATCTCAATTAAGATATCATTGTAAGAGCTTGATTCTATATTTGGTTAAAACTTTTGTTTTCAATTATATTTCTTCTTTATTTTATGTACTTCTTCATTTTTTCATTGTTTTTTATACTATGAAATGTATAATACATATGTATAATAATATTTTATGGCTATAAGGAAATTACTTTATCAATGGGATTCAAAAATATTGATTTCTGACCATCGCACCATAAGAAAATCAAGCTAAATAAATCATCTTCATTGTTTTACTTTAGATGTTTTTTTCTTTCTCACATATTCATGTATATTTATTTTATTTTCAAAGTATGTAATTATTTTAACAAAATAATTTTTTGTTATATTCAAACCAATTTGGATGACATTGAAATAAATAAAAATTTATACACAAATAAAGGTAATTTGTGTGTATATTTATAAGTTTACACACATATTTGGATAAATTTTAACATTTTTAGTGATTGTTTTGATAAAGTTTGAAAATGGGGTAAATTTAAAAAGTGGTATTTTTTAAATTCTCCCAATATCATTCCTATTTTTATCATTAACAATATTATTGTTTTATCAAAAAATACTTAAAAGTACTAAAGAAAATTACTATCAAAATTGAACAATTAATCAACGAATTAATTCAAAAGATATGGATGTATGCTTCTATTGTATGATTTAAATAAATAAAATGTAAAAATGTCATAAGCATTGAAATTTATTTAATCTATTTTTTATAAGTAATAAATAATTTAAAATTATTTAAATAAATATACAACAATCCGCGCATATGCGCGGGACATTACCTAGTATATATAAAAGTAAGGTTTCACTCTCTGCTTATTGGTGGAAAAATATTTAAGGCTTTAATTTTTTAAAAAATAAAAAAATAAATAAATGTTTATGACAATCATTCAATACAAAATTTAATTAGACTATAAGTTATAATCAAATGGCAAAGAAAATGAAAGGACTTAATCATATATCATACAACAAATTTTATAAGGCTTATTAGTGGAAAATTATTTAAAATCATATATATAAAAGTAAGGTTTCACTCTCTTTATTGTTCCATTTTGTATTTATTTTTTAAAATATAATATTTATTTTTAATTAAACAAAAAAACATATTTAATCATATACATTAATTCATACTTTAAATTCACACTTTACTACTAAAATGAAACTGAAAATTATATAAATTTCCAAAGACTATTGGTTTTCTTTATTGAA
>NW_006238919.1:6272084-6299229 GCF_000375325.1 Capsella rubella
AAGCTAAAGAAACCATCTTCATTATTTTACATTGGATGTTTGTTTCTTTCTCATATATTCATGTATATTTATTTTAATTTCAAAAATATGTAATTTTTTAACAAAATAAACTTTTTGTTATATAATTATCAAACCAATTTGTAAGACATTCTTTTAAGAATAATGATCCTTATATTTAGTTTGTGATTCAACATGTAATAATATAAACAACATTATAATTTTTGTAAACTTTGAATTTTATACTTTATTTCCTATGTAAAAAACAATTTGATATTCAATTTTCTATCTATTATATATACTACAACGATGAAAGATATAATTAAACCTAGAGATATAGCTTAAATTAAGAGGAATATAAAAACAAATTAAAAAAATAAAATTATTCTTTGGGAATTTTTTAAGGTTTCTCCTTATTGGTCCATTTAGCATTTATTTTTAATTATAATATTTATTTTTAATTAAACCAAATATCTAACACATTTAGTCGTATACTTTAATTCATACTTGAAATCCACACTTTACTATTAAATTGTAACTTAAATTATATAACCTTTCAATTGACTATTTGTTTCTTCCATTCAATTTCAATTAACACACTATAAAATATAATTATAACTACTCTAATTTAGTTATTTCAGAATTATAACTTACATCATATTTTATCCTATAAATACTCATTTTTATATCCTCTTTCACCATATATGATATTCTCAATATCCTCATTCACCATATATAAACATTAAAATTTATTTAATCTATTTTTTACAAGTAATAAATAAATTAAAATAATTAAATAAATATACAACTGCGCGGGTACATTACCTAGTTGGATTAAAATTACAAAACTTTCCAAAAAATAATAATTTATCAATTAATACACGTGTCTTAGAGAGATCTTACCAAACGAAAAAAAAAAAAATCCAAAAAAAAAGTTCAGAATCCCTATGATTGAAGCTTTGGATCTCGGCAATGGCGGATGTTCTACGGCGGCTGTTGGATAGTGGAAAGTTATCTGACGAGAAGTGCCACTCGATTTTGCTTGGATTGGGTAATCTTGTCGACGAATTGTATTTACCCAAAAACGAAGAGGAAGAAGAAAAAGCCGATGAATTGTATTTATCCAAAAACGAAGAAGAAGAAGAAGAAGAAAAAGTAAAAGAAGAAGAAGAAGAAGAAGAAGAAGAAGACATAAATGACTTCGTACAATTTATTTTATCCGAAAACAGAAAAGAAGAAGAAGAAGAAAAAGTCGAAGGATGGACTTCTGAGGAAGAGGAAGAACTTGACGAAGAATACTATCGCCAAGTTAACGAGTCTCTGGTACACTCTCTCTCTCTCTCTGCTTTTGATTTAGGATTTGGAATTTGGGATTTGGGTTCTATGTTTACTCTTTACCAAGGAAAGGTTTTGTTTTTAGCAAAATTTCGATACAAAATTGGCTGTAGAGTTCAGCTTTCATGTCTCTGCATTTGGATTTGGTATTTTAGGTTCTGTGGTTTGGGATTTTCTAGGAAAGCTGAACATTATATCTTACACCAGAACTGTAATATATTGGAATTGGCTGTAGGGTTTCGATATTGATGGCAATGTTTGTATCCCATCATATGGAATCTCACCAGTCTTTCTAGGCGATCGTAAACCCTGTAGCGAAATCGCTCTTTGTGGCCGTTTGGGAGTTCATTGCTTCAACATTGAACAGGTTTAGTGTTGCCCTTTTACCTGACTTGTGGCTTTGAGTATTCATTGATAACTGTGGAATCTTGTTTCTGATTCTTTTTTTTTTTGGTTTCAATCTTTGTAGGGGAGGAAGTTGCAGTATATGGGCATACCCAAATACAACATCCAGTATTCTCTTGCTATGTCTTACTATATAACAGTGGAGGTGAAGGATCTTGCAGATAATTCACCACACACTTTTCAGACCTTGGTCACAGTCTCTAGGTACAGAGACCAATTAAGAGTCTATACTGAATTTTGCAGAATCAAACCCGAGACACCTGGTAACTCTATTAGTATAGTGATTTTAATCCTCTAATGACAGAGTATGTTATACTTTGAGATATAAAAGCATTTTAAAGTTGTACCTGAAAAGTTTGAATGTGTGTTCTTCACATTGTAGGGGAAGGGTGTGTCTCTCTGCTTGATGATCGTGCAATCGATAAGTTTTACAAAGGGTCTATGCCCGATTTCTTGTCGAAAGCAGGAACTGGTGATGATAAGCTAAGATTCTACGAGGTAAGTAAACTGTGTTATGTGTTTGAAAGTAACGTTCTTGTATGAAATTATTTGAAGATGTGTTGTCTTTGACAGGTTCAGGAGCAGGACATATGTGAATATGATTGGCTACGTCTATATACTGAATTTGCACTTTTCTCCTTCTGGAGATATAATGTGGTACTTGAGAGTGGAAAACTTATAGCATGTTTGCGTGTAGTCTTATTATATCTTTGGCAGTTTTGTTGAACTTTAGTAAGCTTGTTTTTGCAGGATGGATTTGACTCTTGTTTGCCTGTGGAGATCAAGAAGATAGTTGTGGAAACTTGTGAAACTCATAGAGAGCCGCGTCTGAAGCTTAAGTCGAGTAATGCCATATTCCACATTAACTTCAGCGCCAAGAGTTGCGACTACAAATCGGTTGTAAGGAGAACCATGGATGGGATATCGGGACATATCATTCTCGAAATTAGTAGCTGCAGGGTCGATCAACCAAGCTCTGCCTGAACCGCTTAATTTAGTACTAGGAAAGAAGAGTCTTTAAGCCGCCTAATTTTCTGATTTTCGTCGATTAATGTTTCCGAACGGCTTTAGTTTTTTTATCCGTTAATGTGGCCACAACTTATTTATGCTCTGGATGTACTTTGTTTCTCATCTCATCTAATCTTATGAATGGTTTGTCTGTGTACATTCACTGGTTCATAGACATTTTGGTTTTTTCAAAAGGGATACCAATTTATAGATTGAAACATATTACTGGTACAAGAGACCTACAGAAGAAAGAAACACAAAACGATACAGCAACACTTGGACAACAAGTGGCTTTAGGAATGAAACAAATCAAACTAAGTATGAAGGCACAAGTCTTGAGAGGGCGAGATTGGTTTGCTCCCTTGAGAGAGTATCAAAGCCTACACCTAATTGGATTCTTGATGTCCGCAATAAGAGCAGCTGATGGTCGAGAGGAAGAGTTATCATGCCTTGCATGAAACCGTACGTTGTTAATTATGTTTCACAACCATAAAAACCAATCCTTGAAGCATAGATTCATCTACAAGTTGATCTTCACTTTGGTCCGTGATAATCAAGCCATTAGCAATCCATCTTTTCTTTTTACTCAGAAACGAAACAACAACAAAAAAATCAAAAGCAACATAGACGCATAATAATATACTTTATGAGAGAAAACTTGAAACACAATCTCTTCAATCATAGTTTCAGCATCGTCTCTTCGAGTCCAACAACATTGACTCGACACGCACTAGAGCATCTTCGGAACCTTAGAATTTCCATGAAGATGATATACTCTTCTTTCATCGTACCACCGGCCACTCGCAGAAAAAGTTTCTTGAGAAATCTTGAATTCTCGAGGAAATACTTTATCAGTTCCATTTCTACTCGAGTTCCACGAATTGGCGTTTTCATCTCGACACTCTCTAGGCTTGAAAACAAACACCAAGGCACATATGAGATACTTATTTGCTTTTTCTTCTTAGTGCAACCATTAAGCTCCTAAAAATACCACAAAAAGAAACAAAAGTATAAGATGGGTAGGATAATCTTTGATGTAAACAAAACTAAGTAACCAAGAAAACGCGTACTAAGATGAGGGATTTAAGATTCGGGCAGCTCCACAGAAGGATTGGCAACATTTCCTAATCCGCAGCCAAGATTTTAGCATGCAAATGAGAGATGTTAGGAAAGTAAGGTAGGGTTTCTAGTTTCGAGTATTGATAAATAACCTAGAAGGAAAACAAAAGAAGTGCATTAAGGAATATAATTAATTGATTCATTGAACATGATTAGAGTATATGTACCTAAGTACCTTAAGAGTTTTCCAACATATGATCATGTCATGGACACTTGAGATCATGTTGAGGAAATTACGAATAAAACTTCTCTTTCCCGAGTCATTTGGATCCAAAACACCTTTCACATTGAAGTCAACAGCGATATCTACCTTGGCAGATGGACACAAGTTGTATATGGTGAAGCTTGAGGATTTGTTATCTTTAAGACTCAAATACTTGAGTCTAGGCGAATAAATCTCAACTTCACACTTCTCAACGTCCTGATGGTTGGTAAAACTAACATCGCGAACCAGATTGATACTACTTATTGTGTCAGAGAACACACGTATAGCCTTCAAATCATTTTGAACTATGCTCAAATCCTCTAGAACTGGACAAGACGCGATAAGTGTCTCTATCGCCGCATGATTTGTGAACCGAACTCCTTCTAGATGCATTGTCTTGAGACGCGGTAAAGAAACATGGTTCAACTCAAAAAAATGCCACGTAACAAAGCTTCAAGTATACCAAAGTCTTGCAGACAAATAGACTAATTGGCAGAAGCTCAAAACCATTACATCTCCTAATCTCAAGATGTTGAAGTTTACGTGTAACAGCTTCATCCACCCATGAGTTGATAGCCAAGGGATCACTCCTCTCTCTCTTAGAAGTAAGCTTTAGCTTTACAATAGGTGACACAACAGAGAACTCAACGAAGCTATTGACAAAATTCACAAAGGAACTATAATCCGAGAGTTCATAGTCAGCAAGATCTAACCCGGGAACCGAACGCCAAACTGATCTCCATCTAGTAGACAAAAGACTTGTCTTAACAACATCTTTTGTAGACAGATTCAAGAGTATCTGACCAAGAATAGGATCTGGTAATGAACTTATTCGATCTTCCCTTATACTGATAGTCTGATACGATACATTCTTTTGCATTTGTTTTGTATCTCTTTACCAAAAAGAAACATCTCCACAACACCTTATTCTGCAAAATCATGCAACATCAAAAAAAAAAAAAAAAAATGTTTCTATGGTTACCAATATAATCCTATAAGATATGTTCATATCTCCATTATATATTCTTTAATCTCATCATATGAATCTAATAGATCATTCTTCTATAGTATCTACTTGTTTATTTAAATTAATACCTTGGCTTCAACAATGAGTCGATGGAGTCCACGAGCTTTTGTATTGATTTTTTTTCTTTTATTTATTATGAGTTGAATCTAAATGTCCTCATATTATGTATTTATATGCAAACATTACCAAAGAAATTTGTCAACATAATAATATACAAATTCTAAAGTCAAGATAAAATGAAATGCAATCTTATGTTTTTAGGTATCAGATTAAAGTTTTGTAAATTCGAAGTCAAATAGTTTTTGTTTTAGTTAGATTTTTGGCGGGTTATTTTGTTTTTGTTAACGAATTAATTATTTAACATCTTGAATTTATAAATTACTATATTTCTCCCAAAATGTTATAGGATGCAGTATTAGTGTTGACTTTTATCATTTATACCAATTTGTAGTTTGAACAAAAGTTTTTGCATTGCAAAATTTATATATGTCAACATAATAATATCCAAATTTTAAAGTCAAGAAAATGAAAAGTAATCCTATGTTTTTAGGTATTAGATTAAAAATTTGTAAATTCAAAAAGACGAATATTTTTTTATTTTAGTTAGACTTTTGGCATGTGATTTATTTATGTTAGTGAGTTATTTTGGCTGGTTATTTTGTTTGTGTTAACGAATTAATTATCTAACATCTTGAGTTTATAAATTAGTATATATTTTCCCAAAATGTTAATGGATGCAGTATTAGTGTTGACTTTTATTATTTATATCATTTCGTATTTTTAACAAAAGTTTTTGCATTGCAAAATTTATATGTCAACATAATAATATCCAAATTCTAAAGTCAAGAAAATGAAAAGTAATCTTATGTTTATAGGCATCAGATTAAAAATGGGTTAGTTAAAAGTATGTGCTCAAATAAATGGAAAACAAAAAGGAAGGAGTTAATAAATTGAAAATTAGTTTTTTTAATGGGAGAGAGGAGAAAATACGTGGCTATCCCTATACTAATTTAGTTGCAAGTTCAGGATGTAATGATTATTTTTTATACAAATCTCTGACAAGATCCAATTGTGCAGAGGTACCAATGATGATGCGCTATATAGATTATTATCGGATAACTAAGTTGCATATATAGATTGTTATCTAATATGTTATCTGATAATTAGATCGTTATCAATTATGTTATCGGATAATTAGATTGTTATCAAATAATGAAATTCTTATAAAACGATAATAAAGTATAAAACTCAACAAAAATGCAACACAACTGAATCCTTAAATATGATACATTTAGATAAGGGATAACACATTAATTAGTATAATATTTTTGTTAATACGTGTGGATATTATCGGATAACGAAAAAGTTATATGTTTAGGTGAGAGATAAAGAGTAGAGAGAAAGATATAAGAAGAGAACGAGAATCGATGTTTATTTGTTTATCTAAGTGATAGATAGGGGTAAAAACGTCTGGAAAAAAGAAAACTAAATATTGAGTTATGGTTGTTAGATATTTAATTAATTGGTCAACTGAGGCTATCAAATATAAATACCATTAAAAATTTGTAAATTCAAAGTCAAAACAGTTTTAGTTAGTTTCAATTGTGGGATAATATTTATTTCTCTTAATGAGTTATTTTATTTTTATTACTTATATCTTGGGCTTAGTATTATTATATATTTATCATGTTGGATTTTGGACATAGTTTATGCATTTATAAATCATACTAAACTTTCCAACGTACAAATATTATCCATACAAAGCCAAGAACAAGTCTGAAAATTGAAAACACAAAAGACAAAAAACAAATCTTCAAGCCACCATCAGACCTGTCTGAAACAAAGTTTGAATCCACAAGACCTAGCATCTGCATATCTTTTTAAACACAAATCTTCAAGCCACCATTAAAACCTGTAAAACAAATTCCGCAGATTGTTAACAAACCTTTTTTTACGCACCTATCATTCCTATAAGGCCAAACCTGAACCTGCAAAAATCTTCACAAAACCGTAAGCATACAAAAAAACCAAAGCCAGAGAGAGAGAGATGGGGGAAAAGTAAGAGTTGGGAGATTAGATGACCAGAACCAATACAGAGACTTATGGTTGCATTCGCTCTATTCCCAACTTGCACTCGTCATATTGCCCTGACTGTAACAAACAAAGTTCTACATGCACTACATATAACTCACACCGGAACAGAACAAACACACACAATGATCAACTCAATGACACTATGACTATGAGCAACAAACAAAGTTCTACAGTACTACATCCAATTCATAAACAAACTGAGCAATAAACACAATGACTACAAGTGAAGTATGAACCAACCCAAGAAACCACAGAGAAATGCATTCTTTGTTAGTACCTAATTACAGAACCGAGCATATTAAAACCTTGAAGCTTTTTAGAACGGTTTCACAAATGCACCACACAAGGTAAGGGTGGTTCACACTATAGCAGGGCAATCAAGCAAGCAAGCACATGCAAGGACTACTAATAATACCACATACATGAGTTTCCCAAGAGAAATTGTCAGCAACCAATCAATGTAACTAAGCAAACTAATTAATTTTAATCACAGAGTATCTGACCCTGCACAAACCTGCACAGCGGAAAATGGGCTGTGAGCTATGTGTATTGAATGATGTAACACACTAATACCTAACTGAAATCTACCTATATAACATTGACGAGATGTATCGGAAGGAAAATTT
The DNA here is from genome assembly GCF_000375325.1 of Capsella rubella. NCBI lineage: Eukaryota > Viridiplantae > Streptophyta > Magnoliopsida > Brassicales > Brassicaceae > Capsella > Capsella rubella. Next base: position 6,279,901 of record NW_006238919.1, read on the forward strand.
GCACTGACCAGATATACTTAGTGGTATCCACAGCCTTCTTGTTGCAAGGACCCTCCTGATGATAGTCTTCCTTCTTCATGTGCCCATCACTGCAATTTTCATTTCCCCTGTTTATTGCATTTTCCTGCTCTTCTTTCTCCCTGTTCCATTGCTCAATCTTGGCACGTCTTTCCTCACTCCCTTCCCTAACAGGACTTCTCTGTCTCCTTCCACCAGGACTTCTACTTCTGCTCGTACTCCTCCTTCCTCTTCTGTGGTGAGGACTATTGCTCCTGTGTCTTCTACTCCTGGTACGGCTCTCACTATCATCATCATCATCCTCGTGCCTTCTACTGCGGCTACGCCTTTCATGAGAGCGATCTTCATGACTACGATGCCTGTAAGGGCTCCTACTTCTGCTATGACTATGCCTGTTCTTGTATCTTCCATATAACTGCCTCCTCAATCCCCTGCCAAATCAAATTGATGAACAAGTGAGTCCAAGTACAATAGCAAAATAACTATGCAATAAATGAAAAATGAGCAAACATATGACCTGCTAATGCTTTTAAGGTGCATAAAGTTGCAGTATCCACCACGTTTGCAAGTATCTTCCTCATACTGTCGACAAGTAGCTTCACGGAAGTCAGTGACAGGAGAGAAGTCAACAATGATTGGACGACCTGTGTTTCCAAATGATCCAACAAGTTAGACCAACGCAAAAGCCTGAAAATCAAGAAAACTTCTTTAAACACAACATCGAAGTGATAAACAACCTGCATAGAATCTTCCTTGAAGATTGCGAAGCGCATATCCTGCTTGCTCTTCTTCTCGAAACTGCACATACACATTACCAACCTACACCACAAGATTCAAACTATTATTATCATTAACTTCCATGAAATATAAAAAATGAGAGAATGCTTTGCTAGTATCTCAAAAAAAAACTTACCATATGGTCAGAGAGATTGTCACAGATGTTCAAACTCTCAATCTCACCATATTTGTTCAGCTCCTCAAACAGATCTTCATAAAAGTCCTGCAAAATTCACAATCACATACAATCATCTCCAATTACTTAATCAACACCAAATCATTCATCCACAAGGATACAACAAGATAGCTAACCAAAATCGAAGCATACTTCACAATCTTCAAGAACATATTAAAAAATCCCTAAAATAACACTCAATTCGCACAAAATCCCAAAAATTCAAAATCAAGTTAACCTTAAATTCAATCTCCTGGAGGAAAAAAAAAAGATAGCTAACAAAAATGAAAGCATACTTTAAAATTTTCATGAAAATATCCAAAAAAATCTCTAGAAAAATCACTCAATTCGCACAAAATCTCAAAAATTCAAAATCCAATAACCTTAAATTACATCAAATTATTCCCAAATTCAATCTACTGACGAAGAAAAAGAGTTACCAACCTCGAAGTGTTCCTGAATCTTACGGGGATCGATAGGGTTACCATGAACATCAACACCAGGTGTGATCATATCGGGACGCTGATACATGTTCGAAAGGAGAAGCGTAGGGCTGATGCTTGGCTTGGTGTGGAGACGCGAGCATCGATCACCGTGACGGCAAGCGCCGATTTTGAAGTAGAAAGGACAATTCACTCGATCCTTCTCTGTTCCGAATATAGATGCTAAGTGCTCCGCCATCTCCGAATAGCTTTGTGAAAAAAACACGAAACTCTTCTTCTTCTTCTTTGAATAAAGGTCTAGATGTTTCTAGAATAAGGTTTAGGTGAGTAAATTACGATTTTACCCCTTCTTGTTTAACTATTTCCAAAACCAACCACAAAACTTATTGGGCCGAAGCCCATGACCCATAATTAAAGAAGACCAGGGACACGAGTAGGTTCGACACAACAGTGCCAGTGCCACTCTGGTTATAGGGTTTCGTTGGTCGTCTTCAAGCTTTGATTGTTTTGGTTGTGGTACTTGTGAGGATTCGTCTTCAATGGGGTATAAGAAGTTCACTTGGGTGATTAAAAATTTCTCATCTTTGCAACCTGGGTACATTTGTTCTGATGAATTTGTGGTCGGTGGCTGCAAATGGTAAGAAGAAGACAACTTTCTCTACATCTAATGTTTTTTGTCCGTCCAGTACATCCATTGTTTTCTATGGTGGTTTTGTATTACTTACAGGTATCTTAAGGTCTATCCGAAAGGATTTCGAAATGATAGTTATATGTCTATGTATCTAGTTGTTGCTACTCGTGACACTTTGCCTCATGGATGGAGAAGATACACAAGATTTCGTCTAACTGTAGTAAATGAACTCTCTGATAAACTCTCCCAACGAGTAGGTGAGTCTATAAGGTTTGGATTTTGTGAATTATGTGTTTTGTTTTTGAGTTAGATCAGTTCTTATTTGTTTTTCGTGTCTACAGAAACAGAACGATGGCTTGATCAAATGCGTTCTTTTGATGGGTTTCAAAAATTGCTCCTCCTTGAGAAACTTAATGCTGAAAAAGGTGGATTTCTTGTGAACAATGAAGTCAAGATTATTGCGGAGCTAGATGTTGTTAAAGTTATTGTTAAGGTAGATGTTGTTGAAGTTATCAGGAAATTAGATGTTTCAAAGGGATCTCAAGAGGTAAAACAACCTCTGAAAAAGATGAGGCTAAATGGTGATGATGGTGCCGTGTCTAGTCATTTGCACAAGGAGACTTCATCAGTAGATGTCAATGGGTTTCAAGTTCTTCCTTCACAGGTATCAAGTTCATAAACTTCTTAGAAGCTTTGACTTATCATTTACTTCTTTGTTGTTGTTGTTTATGAATTTATCGGTAGAACGTATCTTGATACAGAGGAAAATGTAGGGAAAAAATGGTATCTTTAAAAGTCTACCAATCAGGCTAGGTATATGTATACAACTTTACAGATGAGTGTATACTTTAGTCATTCTTTTTTACAACTGCAGGTGGAATCTGTGAAACTTATATTCGAAAAACACCCAGACATGGCGATAGAGTTCCGAGCAAAGAACCAAGATCTTAGGACTTCATGCATAAATGTTCTCCTCAGCCTAATCAAGACTTTGTGCCAATCACTGCAAGACCTTTCCATTGATGACCTGAGCCAAGCAGAGCAAGCACTAACGTACTTGATATGTTCCGGCTTTAAGGAGGATTGGCTGGAGCGTAAACTGGAGGAAGTGAAGGAAAAGAAGATCGAAGAACAGTTTAGGAAGACTCGGGTGCAACACTTAGAGGAAGAAGTGAAGGTCTTTAAGAAGAAGTGCTCAGAGACAGAAGAAGAACTGAAGGACTTGAAGCAAAAGTGCTCAGACACAGAAGCTCTGCTGGAGAAAGAGAAGAAAAAGGTGTTGGATGCTGCCAGGGCTCCTTCCCTTACATTGAATGATGTTATCTGATGACTTTGGTTCTACTAGGTGTTAGTATATTCATTTGAGTCTAGGTTCAAAATTAATATAGGAAGCTAGAGACTTTTGTGTTCTGTCTACTGGAAACTCTTATATTTTGTAAAGAGCTAATCTTTTTGTGAAAGATAACTTGCTTGAACTAGGATTTTGTTAGTGGTCTCATTCATGACTATGTAAACGGTATGTTCAGTTATTTTCGTAGCTTATTAAGCAAATCAATTCTTAACTTAGGTCTTAAACCGAGTTTAAAGCTGTTTTTAAGCTTGACATGTAGAGCCATTAATGAAGTTAGAACATCATTAATGTAAACACTAATCCCACTAATGAAGAGCTTACATGATTCCATTTCTCGTTTCTAAACCGAGTTTAGTTTTATAAAGTTACAATTCATAATAAGGAAAACAACAATTCCTATCAGCAAAAAAAAAGCTTTCAAAGTTGTTTTTGTAGAGCTATGTTTTAAGTTGCTTGTTCATTTACTTGAAAATCTTCTCTAGTACTGTCTGTCTTATAGCTCATAACATGGTCATTATAAGAAGACTAGCTTCCTACCACATTCCACAACAGTGAATCAGATTGCACCAAGGAGGAAATTGGGCTATATTACTTATGTTAAATTGGGCCAAAATGGAAAGTTGGGCCGTAAACCCATAAGTGAAGAACACCAAACGACAGACACAACACAACAATGCCAGTTGCAACTCTCACTCAAGGGTTTCGTTGGTCTGTCTTCAATGGGGAATGAGAAATTCACTTGGGTGATTAAGAATTTCTCATCTGATTCTGAATCTAAGACAATAGTGTCTGATAAGTTCGTGATCGGTGGCTGCAAATGGTAAGAAGAAAACAACTTTGTTAATCTCTGATGTTGTTGTGTTTCTTGTCCAATATAGGTTTATTAGAACATTCTCCATTGTCATCTATGGTATTTTTGCTTGCAGGTGTCTTGTGGCTTTTCCTACGGGAAATCAATTTCCTAGTCATTTGTCTCTGTATCTGATGGTAGCTAGTTATAAAACTTTGCCTTGTGGATGGAGAAGACACACAAGATTTAGCATAACTGTTGTAAATCATCTCTCTTCACAAGAAAGTGAGTTATATAAGGCTTTGAACAAAGTAAAGTTCGTATTTTTTTAATTGGGTTTTGGTGTTTGTTTTGAGTTAGATCACTTTTAACTTTTCGTGGTGTCTATAGAAAAAGAAGATTGGTTCGATGAATACAATCCTCTCTGTGGGTATTCAAAAATGCTTCCCCTTACCAAACTTAATGCTGAAGAAGGTGGTTTTGTTGTGAATGATGAAGTCAAGATTATTGCAGAGGTAGATGTTCTTGAAGTTATTGGGGAATTAGATGTTTCAGAGGAATCTCATGAGGTCGAACCTCTGAAAAGGATGAGGTTAAATGGTGATGATGGTGCGGTTTCTAGTCATTTGGACAAGGAGACTTCATTAGTAGATGTCAATGGGTTTCTAGTTCTTCCTTCACAGGTAACAAGTTCATAAAGATTCAAACTTTTTAGAATCGTTTTGTTTGATAAGGTCTGGTTTTGATAAATTATTCATAACTAATCTGATTCAAACTCATGAGATTTATCATATCCTTCTTTGTTGTTGCTGTTTTGAATTTATCATTAGAGCACACCTTAGTACAGAGAAATTGAGAAAATGTAGGGGGGGGGAAAGTGGTGACTTTGGAGTCTACCATTCAGTTTAATGGATATGTATGCAACTATACATATGACTGTATACGTTATTCATCCTTTTTTACAACTGCAGGCGGAATCTGTGAAACGTATATTCGAAAAACACCCGGACATGGCATTAGAGTTCCGAGTAAAGGACCAAAATATGAGGACATCATGCATAAATCTCCTCCTCAACATAATCAATACATTATGCCAGTCACTGCAAGACCTTTCCACTGATGACTTAAGCCAAGAAGAGAAAGTATTAACATACCTGAAAGATTCGGGCTTTAAGGTGGATTGGTTGGAGCGTAAACTGGAGGAAGTCAAGAACAAGAAGATTGAAGAGCAGTTCAGCAAGACTCAGATACAAGTAGTAGAGGAGAAGCTGAAGATCTTTAAGCAGAAGTGCTCAGAAATAGAAGCTCTACTGGAGAAAGAGAAGGAAGAACTGAAGGACTCGAAGCAAAAGTGCTCAGACATGGAAGCTCTGCTGGAGAAAGAGAAGACAAAGGTGTTGGCTGCTGCCAGAGCTCCTCCTCTAACTTTGGATGATGTTGTCTGATGACTTTTGTTCTGTAAGGTGTAAGTATGTTCTTTTGAATCTGGTTTCAAATTTAACATAGGAAGCCAAAGACTTCTGTGTTCTGTATATAGTAAAGTTCTGTAAAGAGCTAATCTTTTTGTAAGGATGACTCGCTTCGACTATGATTTTGTTAATTGTCTCATTCGTGACTATGTAAATGAAATGTTCAGTTATAATCAATCAAATCTTTAACTTTGGTCTTAAACAGAGTTTATTTTTATGAAGTTACAATTTATCAAGGTAAAATACTAATCCCCTCTGCAAAAGGCATGAAAACATTAGTGGCCGAAATGGTGAATTGGGCCGTTAAGTCCAATATTCATAATCCATAAGAGTCAAGAAGACAAAGCGACGCAAGCTTGGTTCCATTTGAGTGTCTCGTCTCTAAGCTTTTGATGATAGTTTCGTTGCTACTTGCAAAGAAATGGGTAACGAAGAAGCAGCTGATAAGAGATTCACTTGGGTGATTAAGAACTTCTCATCTTTGGAATCTGCGTGCTTGACCATTCATTCTGATGAGTTTGTAATCAGTGGCTGCAAATGGTAAGAAGAAGACAACATTCACTATGTTGTTGTGTTTCTTGTCCAGTATAGGTTTATGAGAACATCTATCACTGTTTTGTTTTTGTTTGCAGGCGTCTTATGGCATATCCTAAGGGATTTAAGGATGGTAGTTATTTGTCTCTGTATCTGATGGTTGCTACTCGTAAAAATTTGCCTTGTGAATGGAGAAGGCACGTGAAATTTCGCCTAACTGTTGTAAATCAACTCTCTGATGAACTCTCCCAACAACGAGGTGAGTTCATGTTTTGTGAGTTCTATATATGTTTGTTTTGAGTTAGGATCAGTTCTAATTTTTATTTTTATTGTTGTCTATAGAAACAGAACAATGGTTTGATCGTAATGCTACTCTCTCTGGGAATCATAAAATGCTTCTCCTTAGTAAACTTTATGCTAAGAAACTTGGATTTCTTGTGAACGATGAAGTCAAGATTGTTGCTGAGGTTGATGTTCTTGAAGTTATTGGCGAGTTAGATGTTTTAGAGGCATCTCAAGAGGTAACTCAACCTTTAAAAAGGGTAAAGCTAAACGAAGATGATGGTGCTTCAGTAAAGGAAAGCATTAATGTCAATGGGTTTCAAGTTCTTCCTTCACAGGTAATGTTTGGTTATATATATGGGAACAGATTTGATCACTACTGATAGCTTTGAGGCTTCAAACTAATGATATGTGTGTTTTTTTGGATATGTGTTTCTACTGAAGGTGGAATATTTGAAACGTATATTCGAAAAACACCCGGACATGGCACTAGAGTTTCGAGTAAAGAACCAAACTATGAGGACATCATGCATTAATCTCCTCCTCAACGTAATTGAGACGTTGTGCCAGTCACTGCAAGACTTTTGTATTGATGACTTAAGCCAAGCAAAGAAAGCATTGATGTACCTGAAAGATTCGGGATTTAAGGTGGATTGGTTGGAGCGTAAACTGGAGGAAGTAAGGGAAACAAAGATCGAAGCGCAGTTTAGTAAGACTCGGATGCAAGAACTAGAGGAAGAGCTCAAGGTGTTTAAGAAGAAGTGCTTAGACATTGAAGCTCTACTGGAGAAAAAAAAGGAAGAACTGAAGAACTTGAAGCAAAAGTGGTTAGACAAAGAAGCTATGCTGGAGAAAGAGAAGACAAAGGTGTTGGCTGCTGCTAAAACTCATACTCTAACATTGGATGATGTTCTCTGATTACTTAGGTTCTACTTGGTGTTATTTGCTTTTGAATTTAGGAAGCTATATATTGGAAAGAGGACTCCTTGGAGGCTTGGACTAGGACTTTGTTAGTTATCTCTTTCATGACTATGTAATAGTGTTATCGCCGGCAAAGATTAAGCTACGAAGTGCACTTTTTAATGTTCATTTATAATCTTAGCTTATTAAGTGAATAAAAGCTTAAGTTTAGTCTTAAACTCCCAGTTTTACTTTTACGAGGTTTCAAAATTTAGAGTCCTAACATAGGAAGCTAGAAAGACTTATTTCAGAAATGGAAGTATAGCTTCTTCCAACATCATTGATTGTGCTTTTAGCGATACGAGAGATAATGGAAAGTACTGATCAAATCTACTAACAACATTTTACCATATAGAGTTAGTAACTGTCTCAATCAAACTACACCAAGTGATCAGAGTAACTCATGCATTTTTCATTATAGCACGTAATACGTATGCAAGAACATTAGAGGCAGAATGTAGAACGTATTTCTAGTTTTTTCTTCATACTTTCATGTAATTTTGCTCAGCAAACAAGTTTTGATTATACACTGTTCAGAGGAATGTTGACAAGTATATTATAGCCATAGTTCATTAGTGGCTATCCCCAAAATTAGCTTCAAAGGTGATGTATATATATACGTACATGCATTATTATGCCAAATGAGCATACCCATTAGTGGCTATCACTGTTTCTTTTTCTTATTACCAATCCTTTACATTCACATATATAAGAATCAGTGAATGTGAATGTGAAGGTTAAGGTTTTGGTATAGCTTCTCACCAGACTACACAACCAACAAATGCGTCATAGTTACTGCATGCCAACTCTTCAATTTACAAAAGTCAATGCAGTTTTAACGAACATTTTCATGGAAGCTAGAATATATTGCTATCAATCTTATACTATGCAAGTTTTGATCAGTTATTATTATTATTTTTATGAAAATGTAAAACATTGTCGTTCAACTAAGTCGAAACTTATATATTTTTTTAAAAAACATATTCAAATTTTGTTTTCAATCAAATAAAAGGTATTGCTATAATATTTTAAAAAAATATATATATATATAAATAAAAGTTTATAGCACACCATTTATTCTTTTTTTGCATTCAAAATCATTTTAATTTTTTTTTAAAAAACATATGTAGATTTATTAATTATTACAGATTATAAGAATTGTTACAAAAATAATTTACCATATGCAATTCCTTCCGACCCTATTCGATCACTATTAACAACACTTCTTTTGCTGATATTGAATGTCTCCTTCTCTACGCTAACTTTGGACACCATCTTCTCCTTCAATAGTTAGAATCACGGCGAACAGCTCTAATTGCGCATCACTAGAGATCTCGTGTAATTTGTCTCCATTAATCTACAGAAATATTAATAAATCGCGCTATCTTGGACTCGAACTCTAAATTTCTTGGTGTAAAAGCATTACTAAACCTTTGGTCAACACTCAACGCCATTGGGTCAAGGTGCTTGTAAAAAAAAAACATTTTAATTATGCATCATAATTTTTGAAAAAGACAAGCTAAAAAAATTGTACCGAACTAATGTGATATACGAGTAAACAACAACACTTTACATAACATGTCTTAAATATATATATACACACTACTAATCCCTTATTCTCTCCCGCCACTTGCTTCTTTGTATTTTCTCCAAACGCGAAAATAACTAATCACAAAGCGTAGTATTGAAAACGGCCGATAGAGAATATAAACCCGACCCGAATAGCGAGTTAGCTCTCCCACACATTATCGTGTGTTATAGTATATTACTAAAACGAGTAATGCTTTTTTTAATTTTCCCAACTTTGAATTCTCGTCTCTTTTTGTTTTCTAACGGTCGTTTTATTTTATTCAAGCGTATATTATTTTCCAAATTGTAGTTTATAAAAGTGTTTTAATTTGTTTCCTATGTAATTTTTAGTAACATAAGTTGTTGTCTCCATTTTCATATTCTTCTCCATGTCGACTCTTATCATTTTAGCTTATTTATGATTATTGATGGCACATTCTGTTATTTTTATTGTGATTATGATATATTATGTAACACTTTAAATATAAATTACTATTTTTTGTTTTATCAATTATTTTATTTATATTACTTTTTGTGATAAATCTTCTAATGTTGAAAGTTGTGTTTTCTTCGTTGTATTTTTAACCATATAATTTTTTTTGTCTTTTGTTATATGAATGCATCAAAATTTAGGTGATATTTTTTTAGTTGGTTCATGGATGTTGAGTATGTTTGATCCAACAAATTATTACAATGGGAACCTAAGGTTTTGCAGGGGGAAAAAAACATTATTCACTATATCGAGGATTGTAAGTTATTTTGATAGTTAAGCATTTTTTTTGTTTTCTTCTTTACAGATTCATATTTTAAGAAATTTTAATTATAACCATTTATCACTTCATTTGATACAATAACCTTCATGACTTCTATTGATAAACTGAACTTTAGAGTTTGTCTTTCGTTTCTATTTTTCAGTTTTTTTTTTTTTGCCATAGACCAATTTCGTAGGCTATACAATTTTGTAAACCCTAAACAATTTTTTTTTTAAAATGAATTTTACATTCTTAGTAAAAATGATGCATTCAAAGGCTTTTAACATGGCCAATATGAGTCTAATAGAAGACTCTGATATACAAATTTCAAATTTATTTTATTTACTTGATTTATAGAAAGTGTTAATAATGTATCTAGTTATCAAGAAAAAGAAAGTCTTTTGTGTATTATCAAAATTCTATTATATTTATATGGGAGTTACAAATCTCACTTTTGGTTTATCTTGTAAGAAAACCTAGAAATTTATAAATATTTTATTTGATCATTTTCAGTTCTATAAATATAAATCTTGAAAATGTAGCGCTTATGTAGATTTTTAAAGATTAATAGTCGTATTATTGGTCATTTAAACAGTTTCATATATAAACTAAAAAAATGTACAAGATGACATGAAAAACTGTCAACATTTTGATTGAATTCTTGGTTAAAACATATATTTATTATTTGCTAAATTAAACTAATTTTCTTTCACTAATCAATTTTGAAATTGATAATTTCTTGATGAATATCATCAAAAAAAAGTTTTGTGCATATTTATCTTTATTATTGGTTATTCTGGTTTTGTTTTTTCGATTTTACTTTCAATATTTTTGTAATTTGCTTTGTTAACTTTTCACTAATCTGGTAGTTTATTCTGACACGTACGATTACAGCATCTCCAGCCCATAGATTTTGACACGTCATCCGTACATTGTAGAACGCAGGTGAACACGTGCTGTACCAGAACATTCCTCCTTTCGTGCATATACGTTTCGAGAAGAAAAAAAAAAAGTCAAATTCCATTTTTCAAAAATAATTTAAATTTAAAACGGGTCACGGCCCAATAACCCGAAAACCGAGTCGAACTCGCTCCGTAATAATCACAAATAATCTCTGCCATTGTGTGTGCGTCGAGGTTCGTTTATCTTTCTCGACTCGATTAGGGCTCTTCTTCTTCTTCTCTCTCAGAGTTCTCGTTCTCGAACTGCATCATCAATGGCGGCGTTTCAATTCTAGCAAGTGTTCATCAATCTCTTCGCATCTTTTATAATCCTCCTTCTCTCTGTATCAATCTTAATCACTCGGTAGAGCAAAACAAAAGGATTTGAGTTTCTTTGCTTCTTCCTGAATGATTCATCTCCGGGTTGTAGTACTCTCGTAGATCTGGTTACGATTTTGGTGTTTTGTGATTCGAATTTTATGGTGATAGGGTGAGGTTTTTGGGAACCGTACTGGGTGTTTTGGATTGATTCCAATTTTAGGGAATTGATTCGGATCTAGCTTAGGGTTTGTTTCGATGGAAACGAAGGTTCCTAGACCTAGGGGAAGACCTAGGAAACGCCAGAGATTAGAGGATGATAATCGGAAATCGAAAGGGAAGAAACAGCAAGTTTTGGAGGTAGAGCCGGCGGTGCCTGTATCGTTACTTGGTCGTCATGTGCTGAAAGATTTTGATGAAAATGGAGCTTTTCTAGGCAAGGTAGTGTCTTATGATACTGGGTTGTATAAAGTGGAGTATGAGGATGGTGATTGTGAGGAAATGGAGAGTGGTGATCTTCGTCGTTTAATTATTGAGGATAGTTACTTGGATAATGAGCTACGCGTTAGAAGGAATAAGTTAGATAAAGTTATACTGAAGAGGGAGGAGAAAAAGAAACGAAGTTCTCAGGAGAGCAAAGTGGTTGAGTTGCCAAATCAAGTTAATGGAGTTCAGGCATCTGAGGCAGATGTTGAAGATGGTGATTCGTATAGTGACTCAGATTTGTCTGAGAGTGAAGTTAAGAGAGGTTCGGATTTTGACAGTGAGGCTACTCTTGTTGCAGCGGTGGATTTGCCTCCTTCTTCAGGGACAATTGGTATCCCAGAGGAGGCTGTGGCACATCTCTTATCTGTATATGGGTTCTTAAGGTCATTTAGCTTTCAGCTGTATATCTGCCCATTTGAACTCAATGATTTTGTGGGAGCGCTGAATTTCCCGGGACCAAATTCTTTGTTGGATGCTGTTCATGTGGCCTTAATGCGGGCGTTGAAGGGTCATCTTGAGAGACTTTCCTCAGAAGAGTCTGATTCGGCTTCAAAATGCTTGGAGTAAGTGTAGACAAATTATTAATTTTGGAGGTTTCTGGTTTGCTTTCCGGATGTTCATAACTTATGTTCTCATCTCTTAAGCCTTTTCTGGTTTCGTAGCATAAAAATCATCTTACAAACTAGCACATTAGATCATTGGGTTAGGTAGGTTTCTGAACTACAAAGAATCTAGGTCTTTGTATATTGACGGCGGGTTTTTTTATTAGTTATTTCCTTTCAAGCTCAGGAATTGGGTTTAAGCTTTAATGCGTAGTCAGGCAAACCTTTTATAGCTGTTAGTAGGAAAAGTTATTGGCTGTGGCTATAATGAACCTGCAAGTTTAGTATATTTTGCCAGTGCAAATGGTCGAAAGAGCTTATTTTGGGATGCCTTACCTCTTTAGTTGATAGCATTTCACTGATTTTGTTGTTTTTCCATCTGCAGGTGCATTGATTGGAGCTTGCTCGATGTGCTAACTTGGCCTGTTTATTTGGTTCAGTACTTTGCTGCGATGGGGCATGCTAGTGGGCCTCACTGGAAAATTGTGAACAAATTTGTTGTGGAAATGGAGTATTATTCCTTACCTGTTGGGATGAAATTGAAGATCTTGCAAATTCTCTGTGATGACATCTTTGATGTAGCAGATCTAAGAGGTGAAATAGATGCCCGCGAAGAATCTGAATTTGGACTTGATCCTGATAGAGATGCCTCGGGTATTCCTGAGATTGGACCTAGACGGGTCCACCCCAGATTCGCTAAAACCTCAGCTTACAAGGATAAAGGGGTTATTGATAGCTCAACAAACGAGTTTAAATATTTGGATTCAAGAGGTACTGAAGGGGTTTCGAATGAAGTTAGCTCAGATGTCGATGGAAACAGCGATGAATGTAGGATTTGTGGAATGGATGGCACTTTGCTTTGTTGCGATGGATGTCCTTTAGCGTATCACTCAAGATGCATTGGTGTGGTAAAAATGTATATACCAGATGGGCCATGGTTTTGTCCAGAGTGCACCATTAACAGAAAGGGGCCGAAGATTGCTCATGGAACCTCACTTAGAGGAGCAGTACAGTTTGGAATGGATCCACATGGGCGACTCTTCTTGGGTACTTGCAATCACTTAGTCGTGTATGTTTTCGATGCCTCATTCGCACATATTGTTTTTTGCAGTTATTGGAGTTAGCTGATCTTTCAAACTATGCCCCTGCTACATAGTTTAAGATTCATTACTTCCTAGGAAAATAGTTGCTAATTGGTTTTAGCCAGCATTAAGCTGGTTTGCTTGGATTTGCTTGTTCTGACACTGATGAGCATTCTCCTTCTTGCATCTTAAATAACAGGCTAAACACATCTGTCAATGGAGATGAAGTTGTCAAGTACTACAACGCCAATGACATATCAAAAGTTGTACAAGTGCTTTTATCTGCATCAAATCATACACCAGAATATCTAGATATTTGCAAAGGGATCACCCAATACTGGGATCTTCCTGGATGTATGATCTCCTTGAAGGAAGGGGACATTGGTTTAGCTCAAGCAAAGGATAAAGAGAATGGTATGGTTTCAGAGATGACTAAGTCAGATAGTGCAAATTTTTCCAGTAGAAATCATACTCAGACTGTGTTCGATATCCCTGTATCTGCTTTGGGTAATACCTACAATGCTGTTACAGGAAGTTCAAGTGGAATACAGGGGAAGAAATTAGCTGTTGGTGTTACATACTTGGGTTTATCGTTTAAACCCCATGCATATAATAATCATTACACAAATGGAGAACTGGCTGTATCTGCGGCTGCCAGTTTGGCCGTCCTATCATCAGAGGAAACCCATGAACCTGACCTTCGCAAGTACAGTAGTGCCAGGAAAGCTGCATCAAATAACATCTTAGTGCAGATGAAAGCATTTTCATTAATAGCCCCACGTTTCTTTTGGCCAAGTCCTGATAAGAAGGAGATTACGAGGGAAAGATGTGGTTGGTGTCATTCTTGCAAACTCACATCTGCAAGCAAGAGAGGATGCATGTTAAATGCTGCTGTATCGGGTGCCACTAAGGGTGCGACAAAGATCTTCAGTGGTCTATTTCCTCTAAAGAATGGGGAGGGAGTTCTTTCAAGTATTGCAGCATATATTCTATATCTAGAGGAAAGCCTGCGTGGCCTGATTGCTGGCCCTTTTCTCAGTGAAAGTCCCAGAAAACAGTGGCGTAAGCAGGTAGAGGAAGCCACCACATGCAAAGCCTTAAAAGGACTCTTACTTGAAGTGAGTAGTTCTTTATAATAAGTTTCTTGGTAAACGTCGGAACAGTCATAGATTTTATCTCTCTGGATTAAAAACTTGTTTGTCTACACTAATGTGTGATATACCAAGCATTTGTTTTCTTGTTACATTTGGTCTATCTTGGTCTCATCTCCACAATTTGGTTTGTCTATCTTGGTTGCAGCTTGAGGAAAATATCTGTGGTATTGCTCTGTCAGGCGATTGGTTTAAACTGATGGATGACTGGTGGATAGAACATTCTATTTTCCAAAGTGCTCCAGTTACTGTTGGCGTTACACAGAAACGTGGACCTGGTAGGAAAAGGCAAAAGAACCAGGCTGAAGTTACAGCTGAAGGTTACGATGATGATAGCTTTACATGGTGGCGAGGAGGGAAGTTATCAAAAGTTATTTTATTGAAAGCAGTTTTGTCACAGCTGGCAACAAGGAAAGCAGCCTGGCAAGGTATACTTTTTACTTGTTTGTTTACGTTTATGTGCAACTAATTTTACCTATTCATTAAGCATGTGGAAAGTTTATTTGGTTTTTAAATCGCTTCTGATGCTACCAGTGTAGAAATCTTATTCCACGCCACTAAAATGGTTTTCAGGTACACTAATTTTTTTTTTTTTTTTTTTGTTGCTTGTTAGGGGGTTCGAAAAAGATTCCTGGATTTAGTTATGGTGATGCTTCTTACATCCCAAGAAGAAGCAGACGGTCTAATTGGAAAGCTGCTGTTGAAAGTAGCAAGAACATATCTCAGCTCGCTCTTCAGGTTTGTGTCTATGTTCTGTGATTATAGTTGCTATTTTTTATAGGTATATTTGATATATTTCTGAGACCCAGTCAAACGTTTGGGTCAGGTAAGATATCTGGATATGAATTTGAGGTGGAGTGAACTTGTACGGCCAGAGCAAAATCTCCAGGATGTCAAAGGTCCAGAGACAGATGTTGCCATATTTAGAAATGCTCGTATATGTGACAAAAGGCTTAGTGATAACAAGGTTAGTTACGGAGTTTTCTTTGGAAATCAAAAGCATCTGCCATCACGCGTCATGAAGAATGTAATTGAGGTCGAGAAAACCCAAGATGGAAATGAAAAGTATTGGTTCCAAGAAACCCGTGTTCCCCTATATTTGATCAAAGATTTTGAAGAGAGTTTGCATAGAGTACAAATGCCTTCTTTAACCAAGAAACCATCCAATAAATTATCAAAGCTACAAAGAAAGCAGCTGAAAGCTTCCCGCATGGATATATTTTCATATATAGCCTCAAGGAGGGACAAGATGGAGAAATGTTCTTGTGCATCATGTGATCATGATGTTCTGTTGCGGTAATTATTGGTTTATTTACCTTTGAGTTGCCTGTTTTACTTTACTGTGTTATTAACTTTCTCTTCCAACTCTGTACATGTAAGCAGGGATACAACAACATGTAATGCTTGCCAAGGTACAATACTATCCTCTTACTGTTTCAATTTTTTGCATTTTCTCGTAACTAGAAAGTATAATATTTTTTCTAAGCTCTTCTTGGTCAAACGATGCAAATTACTGGTAATTGAATCACCAAACAGATTGGAATGCAGCCCTATGTTATCTTTTTCTATTGTACCATCTCATACCTGACAAAGAAGGATTAGTTTCACTGCTCCTCTGATAGAGTTTAGAGAAGAAAAAAAGGATTAATCACATGTTTGACAAGCGTGGGACTGTAAATTTCTGTTGTAGTATATCAGTATGTTTGTGCTTCAGCGTTGGATTGTCATATTTTGTTTCTTTTTAGGATTTTGTCACAAGGAGTGCACTTGGATGTCACAACACACAAATGGAAAAGTTGAAGTTCTGGTCACCTGCAAAAAGTGTTACTTTGCAAAAACTCGTTTTCAAACAAATATCAGTCACATACAATCGACAATACCCCAGCTCACGATCAACAGCAGACATCAAAACGCAATCACTCCAGTCATCAAAATTAAGCCTCCTAGTCAACAGATCAACGGACGACCTCAAAATTCAGTCACTCCAGTCATCAAGATTAAGCCTCCTAGTCAACAATTGCTATCCCAAAAACCACTTGAGAACACTTCAGGAGTCAAACAATTCACTCCTGATTCTTCTGTGACATCCAAGAGTAAACAGAAGACACTGTCCTGTGGAGTCATATGGAGGAAAAAGAACTTGGAGGACACAGGTGTTGATTTCAGGAACCAAAACATTCTCTTGGCTGGAAGTTCAGATAAACCCAGTCTGGAACCGGTTTGTGGGATCTGCCAACAGGCGTACAATCCTGGTTTAACATATATTCACTGCACAAAATGTGAAAGTAAGGAGATCATTTACTCAACGACAATTGTTTTCGAAGTGTAATTTCTTGAATGCCTCCAATGTTATCTTACTTAATATTTGAATCGTAAATGCAGAGTGGTTCCACACTGAAGCTGTTAAGCTCGAGGACTCACAAATTCCTGAAGTTGTTGGGTTCAAATGTTGCAAATGCCGTCGTATACGAACCCCTGATTGCCCTTACATGGATCCCAAACTCAAAGAACAGAAGCAGATCAAAAGATTAGTCTTTAAGAACCAGAAACAGAGGCAAGGAAATTCCGGGCTGGATTCTGATTCTGAAAGAATGTCTGATCAAAAAGACTCAAAACCTTCTACTCCGTTACCTGCTACACCTTTATACCCCCCTGATGACGTATTTATTCCAGAGGATGATCCTCTCCTGGTTTCAGTTTCCAAAGTCGAGCAAATTACACCCAGTAATTTCGATCTTGAATGGAGCACCACTTCTTTTGCGCCTGGACCCCAGAAGCTACAGGTTAGAAGGCAAGTGAAACGAGATGATTCTAATGTGGACTATCCCGAACCAAAGCCTATTGTGAAACCTGAAACAGAGGAGCAAGCTTTGCCTGTTCTCACAGAATGGGATTCGTCTGGTGAGCTACTCTTCGACTACGATGACATGGAATTTGAACCCCAAACCTATTTCTCGTTGACCGAGCTACTGACTGCCGATGACAGTGGTGGTGGTCAGTACGAGCAAAATGGCGATAAGGTTGTTTCAGGAAACCCTAAGGTCGAACCAACAGAAGAAGAAGACTGTGAAGATATGGGTCCATGCCAAAGATGTTCGCGAATGGATCCAACGCCTGATCTTTTGTGCACGGTTTGTGGATTACTAATACATTCTCACTGTTCTCCATGGGAAGAAGACCCATCATCCTTACCCGGAAGTAGTTGGAGCTGTGGTCAGTGCCGCGAGTGGCAGTAGCCGAAACGAAGATTGCGAGTCCCTCCCCAATTTTAACTTCCACATTCTTTTGTTACCCTTTGACACATATCTGAGGGGAAGATTGTATCCTCCTCGCTTGGCTTATTATGGCAGATGAGCTTGTAATTTTTTTTTTTTATCTTTCTTGGGTTAATGCTCGTCTACTTTATTTGTCTTCGTATATAGTGAGTGGATACATGTTTTCTTAATGTTATTGAGTTTGGTTCTGTGGCTTCGATATGCCTTCAATATTTATGACTTTCTTTCTCCATCTTCAATATGCTTCAATGTTAAGATATTGAAGACTATATCTCTTCGTATATAGCATTCTTATTGAGATTAGAACTCATAGGGAAGAGGAAAACTTCAGTATCTTAGCGCGGGAAGTTTATAATTTTGTTTTGTTAATTTTTTATTCATATTGTGATATTTTATTATCTTTTTAATTATTATCTTTCATACTCAAATTTGGATTAAAAACATTTGATTCAATTTATGAAATATCATTTTTGTTTCTTTCTATTATGTTATAAACTAATATTTCACTTTCAATTTTCCCTCTTTATAATTTCATATATACAATTACATCAATATTGTTTTATTCTACCATAAATTTAAAATTTACTTCCATTCTAAAACCCAGTAACATATTTAAAATTTTAAACTATGATACATTTAAAATGAAAGTTGAATTATATTATTACCACTAATAAAAAACAATTAAATTATTGTTTTTATTTTATTTTAAAATTTCATTTATTTTACATAATTTATTTTTATTTATATAAACTTTGTATTAATTAAATAAGTAACATAAATATGCACTAAATGAATGTTTTAAATTTATTTTAATGTCAAGACTTGGTTGTGCACAACATTATTTCTTTGTATAGATGCAACAAAAAAACCCCAAAATAATTAGGTATTTTCTTCCGGTGGATGAGGAAAAAAATTGGTTATATATAATATCCAAGAAAAGAAATAAACAACGAACCCGAAATCAACATCATAAATCCAAAACACCAAATCAAATATGGAGAAAAAAAGAAACCCTAAAAACCGACAATTAGAAACGAAAGTTAGGGTTTTGGATCATCCTCAAAAGTTAGGGTTAGGGTTGTGCAACATCCTCAAAAGCCCATGCGTTCTCCGCTCGAATCGTTTTCTCTTCTTCCTCAGTGAAATCGTTCTGGATGCCAAAGATTTCTCTAACTTGCTCTACAGACATGTCTTTGATGTGATCAGCAACGTTCTGACAAGTGAGATCAAGAAGTCCTTTCACGTTGAGATAGTTAGCAGCGAGAATGACTTGGAAGACGGTTTCCAAATCTAAATCCTGCAAGAAGCCTTTGTCAAAAGCCTCGACCTCCTCGAGCTTCTTGTCGGTATGAATATGATCATCTCCAGAGGCTGAAGCAGCATCAGCTTTCTTCTTCTTCTTCTTGTCTTCCTCGCTGTCTTCTTTATCATCAGCAGCATCATCTACATCGTTGACGTGTGTTTTGCAATACTCGACAACCATGGGGAGGATCTTTCCAGTAACGTTTTGAAGCGGGATTGGTTTATGGGCACAGTCGTCGTCGATCATGTGTCCTACGATCTGAAGTTTTCTCGCCACCGCTTCCTCAACTTCGAAAGTCTCGCCATCAGAACTCACCAACACAATCTTTTGGGAAGACATATTGTTTGAGAGAGAGAGAGAGAGAGAGAGAGAGAGAGAGAGAGAGTTGGTTTCTTATGAGAATATATGAATGAGAGACGA
>NW_006238919.1:6300747-6321609 GCF_000375325.1 Capsella rubella
AATAATGTGTACCTTCTAATGTCATAGAAAATAAACCCAATTTGGATATAAAAGGGTTGGAACTTAAATTACAAACTAACAGGCCAAAAGACAATAAAATGATACACAAAAATATGGATTTAGGTTTTTTGTTGGGCTTGATACAAAAAAATAGAAAAAATGCTAATGTGGATAGCTTTAGAGGAAGAGAGAATTCTCCAATTATATCCTTATATTAGTAAAAGAGAAGTACAAAATGGAATACGGGTCGGGTCAAAATTAAAAAATTAACCCGATTTTAACAATTGGATACTTCAAAATTGGATATTAAATTGGGTTCGGATACATACATCGGATACTTCCTATATCTAATTTTAAGATTGTATTATTTCCTTAACTAATTATAGGATTTCCTAATATTTCTCTAACTAATTTATTATAATCTATTAAAAAAATTATTATTCTTCTTTCACTTTCATTTGATCTTATTTTTAATTTATGATATTATACTATATAATATAAATATTTAATAAAAATTCAAATTTTTTTTGCATATGTTGCAATTTGAAATTTTCAAAACGGACATATAATACTCAACTACACTCGACTAAATATTTTGGAAAATGGTTTAAAATCATTATAAGTTTGACCAGTATTAAAACTATTGTTACATGAGCATATTTAAAATTTCAAAAAATTTCAAAATATTATAAATAAAAAGTTTAAATATATAAAAAAAATTTAAAATTTTAAATATTGAAAATATTTTTTTGAAGACATAAATGTAATTTTGGAGACATAATTTTTATTGATAAAATATATTATATATCAAACTATGTATTTTAGATTGTTCACCGGTAGTTTGTTAAAATCACAAATATAATGATAAAGCGTGTTATGAGTAATGTTTTTTACGAAATGAATTCTGTTACGGGTTGGTCCTTCAAAAAATATATTGTAAATATGTAAGTTTTACGTATATTCTTATTTTTACTACAATAATGGTCAAAACGAATAATTTATCGATAAATATTATTTCGTGCTGTTCAATTTTTTAATTTTATCAAAACTCAATATATGATTATTTATTCGCTTTTTTCTTTATTATTTTATTTAAATTTAGTATACAAATATATGATTCACCGTAATCGACTGCACTGCAATAAAATTAAAATGTAGCATTTTCTAATATGTTAAAGATTATATATATGTAATTATTTCCCCCGCGCTGTAGCGCGGGTCCGAACCTAGTATATATAGATTTCTAAGTCCTCTAAATTAGCCTTTAGGTAGGTAATTTTTGGGTTTTTATGGTCTTTCTCTCTCTATTAGTGCTTAATGGTTATCATTACATCCTTGCATTGCATCTATTTTCTATCTAAATCATTAAATAAAAAAGATCATATTGCAAAACATAGTAATTGTGAGAAATCTTATATCCATATTCACTGCAACAAATACCTTGGTTTAGATAACCTTTTGGGATTCACTATATATTTATTGATCTAAATTATTTAATAAATTATCACTTAGATTTCAAATATTATCGACTTATGGGCTTCCCTTTTATGTTGTGATCCATGTGCAGCCCCGGCCCAACAAAAACAAGGGCCCTAGGGCAAAAAAAATGTTTGGGCCCTCTCAATATGAATTTTTTATTTTTTTTACCTTATTAACATAAAAACCTAAAAATTGGGTCTTTTCTAATTTATTCCTATCAAATGAGTTTTTTTTTTTTAATTTGTTTTACTAAAAACGGACCTTTATATATAGGGGGGAAAACTGGGCCTTTTAACACTAAAAAAATTTTAAAAAATGAAAAAACTGGGTCCTTTTTCTCCTGAATTTTTTTTTTCACAGGCTTTTGGGCCGTCGCCCCTCTGCCCTACCCATATGAGCCGGGCCTATCCCTGTGCTCCAACAGCCATGAGATAGCTTATTAGTTTGACTTCTTGTCTCTCTTATAGGTGAGTTACTTCTTGACTAGTGATTGATACCTTGATTTCTTGTTGTTCTTGCAGGTTAGTGGTGTGAGACCTTTTGCTCTTCCGGAAATGGATAATATGTATGATAGTTTCCGGGATTGTAAGTATTCTATTTATTCTCACTTCTTCACGGATCTTCAATGCATACACATATGCTTACTTTGGTATATTGTTATGTGGTTGTACAACCTTTCTACTATGAAAATGAAAGTACAAGAGCCATGCTATGTTCTGGTGTCAGTTGCTAATTTTTTTCTGAAATTCGAAGCTGAGTGTTCTAATTGTTCACATATATATGCCATCTCAAAATATTTGTTTTTTTCTACATTTTCAGAAAAGGATTGAAACAGACCCCGCTAATGGTAAGTTGCAATAAATGGCTATTTCTTTTTTAGGAAGTTACTCTTTTGGAGTTCTTGATTTTCTTGTTGCCTTTGACTAATTGCACCAAACTAGAGATGTTAGAGATTAGTCGGAATAGGCTTGGGGGTGTTTTACCTAACTCCATTTGCGAGAAATCATAAGCGTGAGGTACCGAAACATTTGAAAGTACGAATCATAAAATATCGTAGCGATTCCAAAATGCTTTCAGCTAAATTTATTTCCTTTTGAAATTAGCTTCCCTTGTGTAATTAGTCAAAGGCAACAAGTTACTCTTTTGGAGTTCTTGATTTTCTTGTTGCCTTGAACTTCAAAAATGATTTCAGTTAAATCATATATTTAAACAAGCTGCTTTAACATATGTTATCACCTTAAGGTATGGCTTCTTGAGCTGTTGAATACAAGTCTTTTTGTCAAAAGAATTGTGTTCGTATTATTACGTTTTCTAGCTCTGATGTTCTTGATTTTAGTTTGGTGATGGGTTCTTCGTTCCTCCTCTATGCCACCTGCTGCCAAAGTCTATGAGTTTCACAGAGAAGGAATCAAACTGCTCCCTCTCTCCTTTTTATATGAATGTGTAATTTTGTTCATGAGAGAAATTTCGATATTGACATGGGAAAAATTGACCCTTCACTGGTATGATGATACCTTCCTTATGGTTATGTAAAGGCTGAAATATATGTATGATGATACTTAATTACATGTTTTAAGTATCTATGTGTATTAGTAAATTCCAAGAGAAATAGTTTTAGAGGAACTACTAATAACCATTCAAAGTGTTATGTTTGTGTGTGTATTTGCAGTTTTTTCTAGTGTCAAAATGTGAATATTCGTAAAGCAGTTTCTTAACTTAGTTTCCTTCCATACTCTCTGCTGCTGAGTACCTCGAAATGACGATTAAATACGATGACGATAGATAACTATTTCTCAAGTCGAATCAACCCGGAAACCCTCTTATGTTATGTAATTGTTGTACATGAAGCCCCTCCAGTTAGCTCCAAAGTCTCCATAGTCGTTCTATGAATCAGATTTGAACTCTTTTCACTCTGGGAATGCTGTTGCTTCTTTAACAAGAAACACAAAACAGGTTTTGGGCTGTTCTCTTGATATCTCCTTTGTCCCATCTTTTTCCCCAGTTAACCTATGCCGATATTGCTTCAGCTTCAAGGAAATAAAATCAAACATTAGATACCTTAGTGACTCTACCTAATATCAAATTTAAAGGCGTATCCTAACTCTATATATTATTTGAACTATATCTTAAAATTTACACTTGTCATCTTTTATGATTGTTACAATCTAATTATATATAATTTAAATACTTACCTAAAGCATAATGGGAAATAAGAAAATACAAAATTTCCAGCTTGGCATAATTACACAGCAGATTCTTACCTAGTAATAACCAATAGATGATTAGTTTAGTGAATCTAATCTATCTACTTTTGATAAGCAGATGAGTAATCTAATCTAACCTGTTAAACAACATAAAGACCACACACAAAAAAAAAAAAAAGAGAAGACAAGACAAGAAAGAAAAAAACAAAACCTCAAAACTGAAGCTTGAGATTGGGAGATTGAGAAGAAGTTGTTGTTCTTGTAAGTTTTGTCCTATCTCTTGAGTTTATTTTCAGTTGGATTAAATGGTTTTCTTGAGCTCTGTTTACTGTGTCTTAAAAGTTAAAACTCTCTCTCTCTATTGTATTTTTGTTTTTCAATATGGAACCTGTATCTATTTGCCTGTGGGAAGTATCTCCTCATCTTAATTTTTCTAAGTTGTTGGAATTATGAGTATTGTCTGTGGTTGTTAAACTATATTGTACTGCAACTAGGGATGGGTTCGTTGTGATATTCTTGGTTTTTGGTATGTGTTTAATTATTGATTGAGATCGAATTAAATTCATATTTCAGGTATCATCACTAAGGATAGGTTCTGTCTCTATGACTACATTGAATAATCTTCCAGATGAACTTCTTGCCAAAATCCTCTCCTTCCTTCCAACAAAAAAAGCTGCTTCAACCTCCATCATTGCCAAGAGGTGGAGGACTTTGTTTGCTCTCCGGCGTAATCTCGACTTTGATGACTCGAACATTTTGGACCCGGTAATGGCTAAAGAGGATAGTTACCGTGCTTGGTTCAGGTCATTTGTTGATAGAACACTGGCTTTACAAGGCGGTGTTCATATCAACAAATTCACACTTCAATGTGTTTTGGAACATGACAAGATTCATGTTGACCGCTGGATAAATAAATCCCTCCAACGCGGTGTATCTGAGCTACATCTACGCTTAAAAGACGATAAGTGGCTTCGTTTGCCATCGAGTTTATTCGTCAGCAGAACACTGGTGAAGCTTACATTGGGAGAAGAGCTAAGCATACAGTATCTTCCTTCTAATACCTTTCTTCCATTACTAAAGATTCTTTTCCTTCGTTCAGTTTGGTTTGAAAACCAAACGTTCTTTGATTTGCTT
Source organism: Capsella rubella (assembly GCF_000375325.1). Classification (NCBI taxonomy): domain Eukaryota; kingdom Viridiplantae; phylum Streptophyta; class Magnoliopsida; order Brassicales; family Brassicaceae; genus Capsella; species Capsella rubella. The sequence continues at coordinate 6,305,565 of NW_006238919.1, forward strand.
CTTGGTGGTTGCCCTGCACTTGATGAGTTAACCATACACGACGAGGATTTTTCAGGAACGCCCGAAGCCATTTCCAGCAAAACCATTACAAGACTCTCTATCCTCTCTAAATGCGCTAACGATGTTGATTTTTCAAGCTTCATGTCACTGGACACACCAAATCTTGTCACCTTCTTCTACGTGGATTTTGCTCGGGAAAGGTATCTTATTCGTTGTAACTTGGATTCACTTGTTAAAGCTGTTCTGGATCTTCATTTCCTAGATCCTGAAGATTGTGATGAGCCATTTGAACCAAATGTGACTGAACTCATGAATGGGATACACAACGTCAAGATCCTTCAGTTGACACAATCTGCTACTGAGGTTAGTTTTATTTTGTGTATGGTCACATAATCACTTGGTTAGAACTTAATAAAAACAATATAACATTGTTTTCTTTTGGTGTGTGTTTAAGGTGATTTGGAAATGTTGCAAAGGTGGACTACCTATATTCAAGAACCTTCTTCATTTGGAGTTTTTGGGTTACGAAGAAAGTGTTTGGAAAGAGCTACTACCACTTATGCTAGAGCATTCTCCAAACCTAGAACGTTTGTTCCTCTCGGTAAGAATCAAAAACCTAACTTTGTATATATATATGACTATGCATGGCATGAATTAAATATAAAGTGGTTTCTCATGTTAATTAATTACTTTTGCAGGGTTTGTGCCGTTGCAAGTATGAACATGAGTCCGATGAGATTCGCATTCCAGAGACTAACAAAGTAAGCTTCTTGCGTATCACGTTCTATCTAGGAACTGAAGATGAGTTGAAACACATCAGCCATTTTTTGATTAAAATGGAGTGTCTTCAAGTGGTGCAAGTCTACTTTGCAAAGACATTGGTTGATGAATCCAAAAAGATGCAACTCACAGAGGATTTGTTGAAGCTTCCCAAAGCTTCTTCCAATCTCATTATGCATGTCATTTGATGAATCACCAGCATTATGACCATCAGTCCATCACCATCATCAGAAGCATAGACTCTCATCATTATCATCAACACCATAGTCCCCAGCATCATCGTCCATTTGTTTTTTCTATATATTTCTTCAAAAACTCAAATTTATGTTTTGATGACTTATTGTTTCGGTCCTGAAACTATGGTTTCTTGAACAATAATATTTTGTTATTTGCTTCGTCGTTTATGAATATTACATTTCTTACTTGCTTTGCTATAAAATTTGAATATCACATCTCGCCTATTGCAAGCTCAGTACACTCCACTTTTCTGGGATGTCGTCTCACTCATCTCAGGGATCCAACTTGCTCCAACTGTTCGCTATGTCCGAAGGTATGCTTTTCAGACTACAATACACTCGCTCTGGCGGGAAAGAAACAACAGACGCCACGGAGAAAGTCCTCAGCCTACGGACCAGCTCATCAAACTCATTGATCGACATATACGCAACCGCTGCAGCTCACTCAAAGGAGACGTCTTCAGTTCTTGGTTGGCTTCAAGATACTAAGCTCTCCGTTTTTTCTAAATGCTAGATTTATAAGCAATTCTTTCAATCTAAAGTTGCATATATGGTAAGAACAAAGGTCTCTTTTTTGGTTGAATTTAATTTTACATTCATTCAAAAAAAAAAAAAAATTTACGGATATCCAAATTTTTCGAATAGAATCGAAACGAATCTAACGAATATTTTGCCTAGACCTTAAAGCCAGTCCTTGTTCAAGATACTAAACTACTTTCATCCACTTGGTTGTGTATGTATTTTAACTAAGGGGTAGATTCGTGATTTAGCGAATCACTTAGATATCCTAATCTTCACCTCTGTTTCGGAGAGAAGGTTCTGTCGTGTTATTGTGTTGTTACCAATGCTCTGTCGTTTAAGCAAAACATAAAACTGAGTCTTGTATTTAAAGTTTTGAAATCCCGATTTAGGGTTTCCTTCCTCTTTGCCTCCTCCTCCTCGTCTCCTTCTTCCCCTCTCTAATGGGCTCACCACTTCCAGAAAAAGCTCTGTCCTACTCCTGTAAGATCATTTCTATATCTTTACCTCCAAATTGATTTTGTAATAATACTGTATAGTTGGTTAATATTGCGTTCGCAGGGGCTAGGGCACGCGTCGACGTTTGTTTGCTTTAGAGATGATTGGAGATGTAATAACTAATAAATACAAAAGGGTCGATTTAAACTTCAAACTGATTGAAGAACAAATATGGTTGACAAAATTCAAGAACAAAATACATTATTGGGAAATTAGGATAAATTTGTGATTAGACGTTTTCATAGTGCTTACAAATTGAATTTATACAGTAATGTTTTTATGCAATCACCCTGTAATTGGTATGAAATCACCCCATGATGGGTATTGACTGAACACAAGATAGACAAACCTTACATTTCTTTTTCTGTTTTTTGGTGGTGTGGTATCTTGAATATATATTTTTCCATTTTATGATTATATATAAATGTTATCTTGGCAAATGAAAATATACACTTATAAATATAAAATTCATACTATATTATACAAACATTTTTAATACTGGGTTTTCTCAAATATTGTTTTATTAATATTTTACTCATCTTATTAGAGACTTTGGGCAGCATGTTTTGCCGAAAAATGTAATAATAAGAGTAATTGGCTTTGACAAGGTAATATTTAACCATAAATCATAAAAACCTTAAGATCTTATCAATTGGTTTTTGAAGTAATTGAACTACAGATGGATGATGCTGAGGAGGATAAAGACGATGATCAAATGACTTGCATTTTGTGAGGATGGAAGCCATGAGAGACTTCAACAAATCCTCTTTGACTTGCACACCTTTCTTGCACCAACCATTATCTCTTGAGGACACTCTATCAAACTGATCTTCTTATGTGCATGTCATATGATCATAGTCAATATCTTCCCCAGTATCATCAACATCAAGTCTATCACTATTTAACACACAGCAAGAACCAACAATATAGATAAAGCTCAAAAATACTGCCAATACAAAAAGATGCTTCCTATAATCATATAAATCTAGTTTCGGCCATATTGAAATAATTATAGTAGAGACAAAGGGGTTTTAAGACACAATATACAAAGCTTTAAGTTTCAATCTAAATACCAAAGTCCTAAAGGTTTTTAAAAAAATTCTTCAAGAGACATGGCAATCATATAATCAAACTGAAAAAAAAAACTCAAAGAGATAGACAAGACTTGCAAGAACAACAACAACTACTAGCTAACTTCCCATTTATCATGGTTTCTGAGATTTTCTTTTCTTTTCTTCTGTGGTGTAGATTGATCTTTCATCTCTAGGTTATTTATAAGGTGAAGGATAATAAATCTTATCACTATCAGGATAGATTAGAATCACTAAACTAATCACCTATTGGTTGTTACTAGGTAAGAATTTTTTGTAATTAAGCCACATGTGAAATTTTGTAAGGTGGAGGATCATTATTCTTATCACTAAGGTAGGAATCAGTGTAATTCCGCCATATGTCAAAAAAATTTGTAAGTGCTATAAAAATACCGCCAGCATGCAGTATTGTAAGAAGCCATAGTTTATGAATTTCTCTATGGATTTTAGTGTTATAATTCCAGGTTTCCTTCTTTGCATTTCTTTTTATTGCTTAATTTCCTATGTAGCTTGATTTTCTTCTTTTTTTGAGTTTCCTTAATCTTGAACACAAACTTATTTTATACTAAATATTAATTTTCTTAAATCAAATTGATATAATTTTTTAATCTAAATCATAAACACCCAACCATCAAAAACACACTTAGCATAAAAAAAAAAATCAAAAGAACAATATTCTTTACAAGAAAGATACTGAAGAAATAAAATCATAAGTCATTATAACATAAATCTGAGTTCTGAAGAAATAGAAGAACAAATATATAATGATGATCAAATAACATGCATCCTGAGATTGGAAGAAGCTTTGGGAAGCTTCAACAAGTCCTCTGTGAGTTTCATCTTTTTGGAGTCATCAACCAATGTCTTTGCAAAGTAGACTTGCACCACTTGAAGGCACTCCATTTTAAGCAAAAAATGGCTGATGTGTTTCAGCTCATGTTCAGTTCCTAGATAGAACGTGATACACAAGAAGCTTACTTTGTTAGTCTGTGGAATGCGAATCCCATCTGACTTGCAATGGCACAGACCCTGAAGAAGTATTAATGAATATGAGAAACCACTTTTAATTTAATTAATGCCATGCACAGTCATATATATACAAAAGTAAGATTTTTGTTTCTTACCGAGAGGAACAAACGTTCTAGGTTTGGAGAATGCTCTAGCATAAGTGGTAGTAGCTCTTTCCAAACTCTTTCTTCGTAACCTAAAAACTCCAAATGAAGAAGGTTCTTGAACACAGGTAGTCCACCTTTGCAATATTCCCAAATTATCTAAACACACACCAAACGAGAAGAATGTTATATTGTTCTTATTAAGTTCTAACCAAGTGATTATGTGACCATACACAAAATAAAACTGACCTTAGTAGCAGAATGTGTCAACTGAAGTATCTCGACGTTGCGTACGCCATTCATGAGATCCATCACATTTGATTCAAATGGCTCATCATTGTCTACAAGTTCTAAGACATGAAGATCCAGTACAGCTTTCACAAGTGAATCCAAATTACAACGAATTAGATACCTACGCCGAGGAAAATCCCTGTAGAAGAGGTTGACAAGATTTGGTGTGTCTAGTGACATGAAGCTGGACAAATCATCATAGTCAACGGATTTAGAAATGAGAGAGAGTCTCTTAATTGTTTTGCTGGAAATGGCTTCAGGTATTCCTGAAAAATCCTCGCCGTTTATGGTTAAGTCCTCAAGTGCAGGGCAACCCGCAAGAAGCACATCACAGAACTTTTGATTACCAAACCTAACTGAACGAAGGAAGAGAATCTTTAGTAATGGAAGAAAAGTATTAGGAGGAAGATAATGGATGCTAAGTTCTTCTCCCAATGTTAGCTTCACCAGTGTATTGCTGATGAACAGATTTGATGGCAAACGAAACCGCATCTCATCTGTTAAGTGTAGATGCAGCTCAGAGACACCGCGTTCCAGGGCATTATTTATCCAACCATCAACATGATCCTCCTCTTGAGGTTCATATCCACATTTAAGTGAGAATTTATTGATATGTACACTGCCTTGCAAAGCCAACGTTCTATCCACAAAAGACCAGAAACTCTCATAAACGTTGTACATATCCTCTTCATCTACTTTCGGGTCTAAAATTTCGGAGTCGTCAAAGTCCAGATTATGCCTGACAGCAAACAAAGTCCTCCACCTCTTGGCGATGAGAGAGGTTGAAGCAGCTTGTTTTATTGGAAGGAAGGACAAGATTTTGGCAAGAAGTTCATCTGGAAGACAATTCAATGAATTCATAGAGACAGAACCCATCCTTAGTGGCTAGTGGTACCTGAAATATGAGCTCAAGCACTAGTTAACATATTGCAGCAACCAACAATATATATACCACAAGTACAACACTTTCAAGACATTACAACAATCGGACATCCTAGGTAAAGCTCAAATTGCTATCACAAAACCTAAGATGATTAGATCCAGTTTCCATATTGGAAAATATACGATATATAGAAAGAGAGAGAGTTTAAGACAAAGCTTTAAGGCTCGATTCAAATACCAAAGCCCTAAAGGTTCAAGCTTTATCTCCAAGAGCCATGAAAATAATTTCATCAAATTGAAAAGAAAACACAAAGGGACAGCCAAGACTTACACGAACAACAGCTTCTTCTCAATTCCCTATTTCTTAAGGTTCTGTTTTTTTTTTCTTTCTCTTTTCTTATGTGATGTTGATTGATCTTTAGTTTTGTTTATAGGGTGGAGGATGGAAATAATCAATAACTAGATATATTAGATTCACTAAACTTATAATCTATTAATAGTTATTACAAAGTAAGATTTATATAAAGCTGCCACGGGAGAATTTTTCTTTTATTTTGATTCTTTTATAAGGTTATTTTTAGTGTATTAATATAAATGTAATTATATTGTATTAATTTATAAAGATTACAATTTACACTTGTAAAATATTTTATAATGGATTCTTTTTTAATATTAAAAGACTTTAACTTATTTTAAAATTAGGTAGAGATAAATAGCATATAACTGCATTGTAACCTATATTTGATTTTGTTAATTCCTTGATGCGGACGACATGAGAAACCAAGAGGTGGACTAACAACCCATAACCTATTTTTATGTTTCTTGTGAAAGAAGCAACATCAGACCTAAGAGCCTCCACGACAGTCATTTTGTAATCACCCTTGAGGATTTTAATCAACTGTAATGTATACAATTAACGTTACAATGCATGTAAAGAGTAAAGAAGATTCTATATTTTTTATTGACAAAACAGTGTAACCTTGCCGCATAATGAAGAAAGATTTACACATAAATAGTTACAAAAGTTGTAACTTACAAAGACATCTACACACATATATATATATATTCAAACACAATCAAATCAAAACAGACAAAGAACTATACCCCCTTTTGATCTATAGATCCTAACTCTAGTTATTTACTTCCATCGTGTATATCGGTATTCAAAAAAATCACCAAGATCAATCCCGCCTTTTCCCGAACTCTATCGACGACAACTTTGATGGTAATAAGAGTCTTCAAATGCTTTTACCTTGGGAGAAAAACCGCGGCAAAGACTCTAATCCGCAGAGGGATGATCAAGAACGCAGAACAGTTTACTCAACAGAAAGAGATCAATCTTCTTCTTCAAATGGCCAGCTTCTTTTCTTGGGCCTTTTTCCGGAAAAGGAAAGAACTTTCTGCTGGTTTTCCCGGGAATTAGAGAAACTTTCTTGAGGGAATGCGTCAAGAAAGGAAAAAGAACTTTCTCTGTTTTGGGCTTTAACAGAAGAGGGAATCATAAATGTTTTTGGAGGGAGATTATCCGAAAAAGGAGAAGCTTTTACGGTGTTTGGAATCGCGGGAGGAACGTGGGAGAGTGTGGTCAGCGGTAACAGATCTAGGAGTGCTATGGACTGTATCATTCTTAGCATCAGAGGCTCGGGGAAGAAGAAACTTACAACCGAGCTTGACAAGACGAGGCGAGTTCATTGCGCTAGAGGACTTGCTCACTCTCTTCTTCATCTCCTGCTTTATACTCTGAAACTCCTCTTCAAGTTCTCCAACCCGTGACCTCATTTTCTGCATATCAACTTTTAAAACCTGGTTTTGGCGCACAACGGTCACCCAACCATCTCGCTGAACTATCTCCTGTCCCGTTCTTCCACCAGGGATCATAACTGCATGAGCTGTTTCAGTGTTTGCAACATTGACACCGCCTGCAAGAGCGGTTCTGAGATGCATTTGTTCGAAGAAGAGAACTTGAAGAACAACTCTTAGCGGTAACCTATCGTTATGGGAAGCATGAGCACAAGCGTCAATGGAGAGTCTTTGGTAGTCCATGATGTTGCAGAGTTGTTCCTTGTCTCTATCTGATAGCCATGGATGCTCCTGAAAAATTCAGATTCATATTCAATATTGGATCTTTTTGGAGAAAAACATTAAATAACTGAAGTTTTATAATGATCCAACCTTAAAATAGATATCAAATGCTCTGTATAAACCATCATACAAGGGTCTTGAAGATTCTGGAAGAGCTGCTGCAAGAGACCGCATCTTATCCGGTTTCAAATTCACATCAGAAGCAACCTCTGCCATGTAGTTATCGACCAGCTTTGCCACTTTTCTTAAAGGCACTGAAGAAGGAGACGTCACTGGATCCAAAGATGGAGGAGAGAACTCAGGTAACTGTGAAGATGACAATGACGATACAAAATGGAGAATGATTCGTTCAACACAATCTACATTGTACAGTGTCTCTGAATCAGAATAGTTAAGAATTAGAAGATTCTCAAGTGTTGCAAGATCCAACTGCATCCCTATTCTTTTCTCCAACTTCTTTACACAGTTCCCATCAACTCCTAAAATGTAAGCAACGCGAAGGAGACCTAACAAGAACTTGCAGAATGATCTTCCTCTCTTTTCGGGTAGTAGGCTAAGAATGGTTTCAAACAAAGCAATCTGATCAACAAGGGACATAGAGGATGGTGAAGAAGCCTTTGCCAAACTAAAACTCACAACTCTTCTTCTGCTTTTACTGCTGTCACTTGTTCCACTCTGCCACCGTCCCAAACCCGGTAAGTACTTTCTCGCGTAATACATCATAGCACCAGCTAAACTTTCTGCACGTATACCTTTTGTTTCCATCATCTTGATGAGCTTTTTAAACAAATCTACACTAAGATAAGAGATATCTTCGTACCACCAATCCGAACCCGAGCTTCTCATTCGCGCTCCAGTGTGTATTCCATTCCACAAAATGCTTCCACCCGGACTCTGCAATGTACCATACATCATCATAGGCCATCCAAACAAACTCGGGTCAGTACACACCATCGTTGACACAGCGTTCATGAGTTTTGGTATCGTCTGAAGCTTTTCAGTACTCTTTAAAACAGGATTGCAGCTTTGTAAGGCTAAGATACAGTCTTTCCAATTGCAAAGCACATGCTTGTGCAAAAATGTTTGAACTTGGGAAATCAAGTTATCTTCCCCATACTCATTCGTCATTTCGAGGTACTCAGCTGCACAGTGTATGGAAACTATGTTTTTCGAGGAGAAATCTACTCGAGCCCCGTAACAGAATCTAGCAACTATCAGGAAATTGTCTGCACCACCAGGGAACTCTTCAAGCACTGTAGTCCAGAGTGATTCCTTATCAGTGATTCTAGAATCTTCATACATCCGTGCTAGCTTTCCACATTTTGAAACCAATGGAAACTGCAAATACACACATACATAATTCTTGTAGTTACAGTTGCTACACACAAGCAGAAAGATGCATTAAACATATATACATATATTCAATTACCATAACTATACATGTCTGTTACATGCCTTACACAACCATAACAAAGGTATTCACATAATTAGTAGCTGAATCTACTTGGAGCACTAACAAGACTTATCTTTTCTCAAGGCTACACAGCAGCAGAACAATTCTGTTCTTGAACTCATCATACTAAGAACCACCTAACTAAACCCAGCAATGTTCTCAGAGATTCTTCACACAAATTCTACTGCTTAATGATCAAACACATACTTATAGTAGAAGACAAAGGAGATACCAAACTCATGAAGCAAGCAAAGAATCAAAGAAAAACCAAAAAAGCTACATACCTTATGAAGATGGAACTTGACATCATCCACAACAACATTGATATCACTTGACAGTCCTGTCTTACAAAACCTGCATATTTTAAAATCCAAAGCTCTCTTTAATGTTTCCAAAGTACAAAATTTCATCTTATGTACTAATCTAATCATAGCTTATCTTCCATATTAGGATCCATATGGAAAAATTGATATGACAATTGAAGAATTGTAAAAAAAGCTGCAAACTTTAAGGTCTCTGAGCTACCGACAACATAAATTAGAGCAATTGAATGAAGTTAGGACACAACCCATGAACTTAAATCGCATAAACAACACACACATACATGCAAGTAAAGAAGGAGAAAGAGAAGAAGTATGTACCAGTCGTTCCCTTCTCTGTGAAACTCAGAGACTTTAGCAACAGGTGACATCTCTCACAAAACAGAGAAGTAACCCAAATACCAAAAACCCAGAAAGATGATCACAAAATAAAAATTGAAACTTTCACATCTCACAAGGAAATACAAAATCCTACCAAACCCAGATAATAAATAAAATTGAATTAAGGAAAAAAAAAAGGGGGAAACACCACTAAACCAATATTAAAACTTTCAGACAAAAAGCAAATTCTAAGAAGAAGAAGAAAAACAATTTTTTATTTCATAATTCAAAACTCAAAAGGTCACATAAGAGAGAAGATGTCAAGAAAAGGGGTCAGCTTCGTGGGCAATGGTGTGTGGTGTGGTCTGTGGACCTTTACAGCTAAACTCAACCAAAAAGACACAGAAGAAAACACAAAAATAGAAAAAAACTCGAATTAAAATATTAAATATGTAAATACTTTTCTTTTTTTTACACTAAAATTGAAAACTAACAATTTATTTGGTTTTTGGTAGGTAATAAAAATTTTAAGAGTAAATTCAGGGAAAAAGTTTTATAGATCCCAAGGAAGAAAAGGGTTTTATTTCCTTTATTTATTCTTTACGTAATGTATTGAGGGGAAATTAAAAATGATAAATGAAAATAAAAAAAACAATAAATCTGAGGGAATTAAGGAGACAAAGAGACAAAAGTAACTGTGTGTGTGCGTAGAGAGATGTGTAGTAGATAGAGTCAGAGCTTTACCGTTGCTTCCGTTGGGTTCGGAGAAATTCAGGTTTGGTTGGTGTGCTGACGAGTTTTTATTAGTTCGGGTAGGTTTTGGATTTGTATCCTTAATAAGTTGTTTAACCGGGTATCAATTTAACCGTGTATCAATTTAACCGTGTTTGAATGCTAATAGTTGTTTAACCGGGTATCAAGTTAACCGGGTTTGAGTGCTCGTATTAATATTAGACTTACTCTCTGTACTTAAGCAAGTGTAGTATTTCTGTATTTGTTTTTCCCTCAAAAATTATAAAATATTGTTACAGCTCAAATCATTAAAATATAATCTCTGTGATTAAACAAATGTAGTATCATTTAATGATTTTAATGATTTTTGAGAAATTTTTGTTATCAATTATAAAAAATTTTAATTCGAAACTAAAACCATGAGATTTGAATGTATGTATTTTTTATTAAGAAAGTTCTCTAAATAATATAATATCCTTTAAAATTATTAAATATCAAATCTACAAAGTAATTACTTTGAGAAAACATAATAATAATATTTTATTTGAAGTAAAATTTTAAATCACTAATTATTTATATTTTTGATCACATACATCTTCTTAAATCTTTTGAGCTTTAAAACACATATATGCACACATGGTATCATGTTGAAAGATAATGATTCGAGTTGCCAAAATTAAACGTAGGTAGGATCTTCGTTTTCAGAAACGATGAACTCGAATACATCCATTTTTCCCAATGGTTTTTTTTTAATTACATATTATGTCTCATAATTTTGAATATAGAACTTCCTTGAAATTATACAGCTTCAAACGTTTTCAATTTATCAATTTAACCAAAAAAACTGATTCTACTTTTACTTATAATTTTGAGGTCTTACATAAATAAATTAAGTACTTTTTATTTTATTTATTCATTCTTTATTTTTGTTTAAAAATGATTGCATATTTTTGTAGAGAATTTTTGAGAAATACCCCTTTTGGTATACCCCTTTTTAAAAATACTCATATTTCTATTCATTTTCAAAAATACCCTTTTACAAATATGAAAAATTATAAACTTTTATATGGTTGGTAAGGTACATCAAGATCATCATTACTACTGGGAGAGTAAATCCAAATATTTAGAAGGTTTTAAAAGGTTCTAAACGGTATTTATATGGTTTTTATAAGGTTTTTAAAAGGTTTACACAGTTTTTATAAGCTTTTTATATGATTTTTAAAAAGTATTTATACGGTACTTATGAAATATATATATATATATATATATATATATAAATTTACACACATGTAAAGATAATTTGTGTCTATAAATATAAGTTTATACATATTTTTTTGATAAATTTCAATTTTTATTGTGACTTTTTGATAAAATTAGAAATAAGTGTATTTTAAAAAATTGGTATTAGAAAAGGGGTATTTTAAAAATTCCCCCTTTTTCTATACAAAACAGAAAAACAAAAATTGAGGCTAAGCACGAAATCAGACCGAAGCTGATTTACACCATTTCAAAGTCTCTATTCATCTAGTTTGCTAAAAACGGTGACATGAATCATGAACGCCTAGACTGATTTTTAACATTGTTCCAATATTACAAATCTCATTTTAAGCTCTTCAGAATAATTATAGTTTGAATAATTTGATATCTATATATTACAAATTTAAAAGAAAAACTATAGTTTGTAGGATATTACAAGTAATGTCATTGATTTTAAGACCAAATTAGAAAACTCATAAGAAGAAATATGGAATTAAAAAAAACTTATACCCATGTATCCTAACAATCTATATAATCAAATACAATTAAAAGATTTTAACATTCATTAATCATTAAATTAGAAATGTTTATATAACGTTGATAAAGATATCAACCTGTCGAGACCTTAACTGTATGAGTATTAGCTGACCTTGTACTCACTAAAAGAAGAAGTAACAAGTAAAAACTTTGACAAAGTCAAATGGTGACATAAAGCCTGAACATTGTAAACAATATGCTTTCACCCTTCCATTTAACGGCTCTTTCTTTTATTTTATCTGAATTGTAAAAATTACGTAATTTAATTAATGAAAAACAATGTTTGTTTAACGTCCGATATTAGTTCATATTTCTAAAAATTAATTTAAAATCGTAAAATAAATTAGAATAAATTCAATCCATATCTGAATTACCAAAATTCTTAACTTACCAAGCATACAAATTTAAAATTTTGTATCAGTCTACTCCAGGTATTGAATAAAATAAAATTTATAAAAATTATACTAGTATTACTGATATATTTAAACTTTATAAATAGTTTTACATATGAAATTTTAAAATTATAAAAAGTTTCAAATACCAAGAGACCAGTTATATGGCAAAACATATTATATAAGGGAAAGAAGTTGTATCAGCATTAATACAAATTAAACTATGGATAATTCATAAAAGAATTATTTTGTTAATACCACCAATATTTGTGTTGCATCTGAACAATATGTGTATCGCATATGAACAATTTCACCTGATACACATCTGAACAATTTCATTTTTTGTTTGTGGTATTAACAAAATAATTATTTCAACAAAAAATGAAACTTTTCAGATGTGTATCATATCTGAAAATTTTCATTTGATACACATCTGATTTCATTTTAGTTGAAATATAAAAGTAACTTGAATTCATTTTAGTTGAAATATAAAAGTAAGTTGATTTCATTTTAGTTGATAAATAAAAGTAACTTGATTTCACATTAAGTATGTTGGTAAAAATAGTCTAGTGGTGATGAATGCACCCCCAATTCAAGAGGGAGTGGGTTCAAATCTTCTTAGAAGCATCTTTCCGATTATAATTTTGGTTAGATCCACCATTGCTTCCATGTCTAGTACGTAAAGACTATTGTTCTCGTAAAATAGTTGCACTGAATATAACAACTGTCACCGACGAAACTGACATCACTTGTTAAAGTAATCGTTTCTTTATTTGTTGTTGGCGTTTAATTTTATGATATGGTAATGGAAATATATGTGTTCATTGTTGAAATTATATATGTTCAATCATGAGGAATCAATACATGAAATCACTTGTAGAATATATTAAGCTCGACTACAGAACTTCATAAAAAAAAAAATCATATCAAACGGAGACGAAAGAGTTATTGATTTTACAAATCAGGTGATAGTTCATTTACCCAATTCAGATATGCATGTATTATGTTCCACAACCAATTGCGACTAGGCTATAATGAATTAAGTTACAAATCGAGTTATTTTACAATCTTTTTCTATGAGATAAATCTAATTAAGTGCATTCAGCTTTAAAATAATCAAAGAAAATCAATTTTCCTCCATAATTTTCTTCCATGCAAAAATTTGCATTTATTTTTGTCGAGTTCTCTCTCTTATATTAACTTTAGAATTTGAATTTTATCTCTTTAGATGCTCTGTATGTTAAAATATTATTATGAATGTAAATAACGTATTACCTTTTATATAATTAGGTTTATTACATGAACAAGAAGAATAAGCTTTTAATATTTCTGGAATCTTCGAGAGTGAGTTTCCATTTTTCGTTGATGGTATCCAGAAATCAGCCATGTATCTAAACAAGGAGCTTTTACAATTTGCTACAATTGCAAATGATTCATACGAGATGATGAAATGTCAAAATTTAATTTGAACGATCAATGTAGCCTATAATTTAAATTGGACATGACAACTAATTAACCGGGACAAATGGTCCATTTCGATAAGACATGGCTTGTGCAATATGAAGTAGTAAAGGTCCTTCCTTGTCTGAAATAGTCCAGTAGCGAATCAAGATCTCTTCTTACAAGAAGCTTTACCCATTTCTTATAGAGGTATAGTGAACTCTCCCTTGTTCATCAAAACCCTTGAACTTGGGAATGTGTTTTTCATGTGATGCCTTGATCATTTCTTATACCTTAAGAGGGTTCACGAGGGTCTAGTTATTTTTTCTTTAATTTATCAAGAAAACGTATGTAAGACTGACATGAGCTTTTATCAAATTACGTGTTTGTATACGAGTGTATGAATATGATAATATATCTTCTTGTAGTATGTGATGTGCCCCAATGATTGAATAAAGAGACGTAACGCAATCTTTTCGATGATATCATTTCTTTAGCCTTTGGATTCTCTGACTACCACAAAATAAAAATTGTTAACAACTTCTGCATGCACCTCTTTGTATCACTAGGGACAAATTGAACAAAAACAAATATATTAAAAAGGCCAAAATATTGGGAAATAAAAAACGAAAAATATATGATATCATGCAGCAAGAAAAGAAACCTGATGATTAAGATGGAACGGTGTGTTAAAAGGAAAAGGTGGAGAAGTTTTTGGTGGCATGTGATGGATCTGCGAAAATGGGTTCATACGTGTTTTGGGATCAGTTTCTCATTTTGTCTACGTGCTCTTAACGTGTCTTCGTGCGTTCACGATCGATGCCAGTCCACAGATTTAACAAGCAAAAAAGAGAATCTCTTGGTTTAGATGAACTTTAAAATATCAATCAGTTCAATTAAAGGCACAAAGATGGTTATGTATGATCCATTATGAGATTTATTGATGCATTTTTTTTGCCTAAAAAGAAAAAGATTAATTGATGCATTTATATTAGAGTTTTATTAATTACATAAATCATAAATGATAAAGTTTACATATGCATAGATTTAGATAGGTGACTCTATAAAGTTCTTAAGCTATTTTATGTTCTAAAAATCTATTCCTATTTTTGATTAATTTCCGCGTAGTCGATAGACAATCCACTTTATCCGTCATAACTCACTATTAGTGTCTCATGAGAAAAAACTTATAAAAACCTGATCTATTTTTTATTTGAACGTTTAATACTCTGATTAATTATAAATTGAATTATAACACATTTTTATTTTGTTATTAAAACATTTAAAAAATTTCTCATGTTTTACAATAACTTATGTTTAAAGTTTAATGAAAACACTACAAAAAAATGACCATTTAGTATCATTTATTTTGATTTTTTGTATTACTTATAAATGATGCAATAGAATTTTTCATCATTTATTTAAATGATGTAAAAAATGGTGATGCAAATAATTCACATCGTTTTATTAAAAATCGATGCAAATATTATAAATATTTGAATCGGTTGTTTTAAACGATACTACTTTTATATCAGTCCAAATAAGTGATGTTAATATTTGTTTCGGTTAAAGAATTGATGTTAATTTTGATATCAATTTATTTAAATGATGTTAGTATTTTAATATTTGTGTCAGTTTATTAAAAAAATATTTTATTAATTTACTAATAATTGATGATAAGGTTTTAAATTTTAATAATTCAGAATATATTCAGTAATTATTATATTATTTATATTTATTATTGTTATAGAAAAATTCGTTTTTCAATATTATCTATGAATATCTTGATAAGATTTTATTATTATTAAATAGTAATCATTACAAAAAAATTGGAAAAACTAAAATCAGAAATACAACCCAACTAAAGGAAAAATCATCAGCTAATTTTCAAAGAAAAAAAATTGATATGAACTTAGATCAATGTTCAAACTATAATTGCTTCATGTTGAAGTGTTCTACGAAACACATATGTTTTATTCCATGTTTTTTCCCTTTCATCGTCTTGATTTCCTTCATCTTTTCTTTTCTTGGTGGAAATGATATCCTTCATCTTCTGAGTATGAAAACAAAAATAACAGAGAAAAATAAGAGTAATGCTTGAT